>NC_064614.1:566240395-566543426 GCF_023898315.1 Schistocerca nitens | reverse complement strand
TTGAAGTCTGAGACCAAACTGTGTCTGACCAGTGACGGGCAGCTGGTTAAGTCAGTGTTGAGAGGAGGTGCTGAAATCTGTCTTCCTGGAGATGTGGCACTGCCAGCTCTTTCCGATGACACAGGGATCAGCGCCTTCTTGATGCTGTTTCATGGCAATGCACTGGTCGGTGCGCAATTGATGCTATAGGACTGCACTCATCCAGAACCTGGTTTACAGGTTTGAGACTACTGTTGAAAACAGTGACACACCACTGACACATTGTGCCAAACATGTGCAGCAATACATCCATCCAACTTCCCATATGCCCACAATACACTCTTGTTCAACAGGAGTACAAGTACATACTTGTCAGTGGGTGTGGTTGTATCCTGTAATGTATGTTGGAAACACTGTTCAGCTCTACACTCAGCACAGTTACTGCCTACAGAGTGAGAACAGAGGGAGGACAGATGTGCCTTCTGAGGGCCATCTGATCGCCAATGACCATGACAAATGAATCAATAACACTACCACCCCTCAGTACACATATATTATACCCTGTTGCCTCTGAACACAGTCTTTGTTGGTGCTGCATTCTTTTTTTTCTTTTTTTTGTAGCAGTGTAATTAAACAAATAAATAAATCAAAAAAGATCAATGACTGATGACACTAAGAAATAATCCCAAAGGACGATAATGTGGGTTACAAGAGTTGGGTTAATGTTTGACTATTTGTTTATTCAAATAACACACACAAATCCGTTTGAATACTGATCTCACATTGATCATTACTGAACACAATGTGTATCCAAGATGGAATAAATTGATTTGCATTGGAAGCAGAACATGCACCGACAGTAACAAATGTGAACTAAAGTTTTCCAACTGATCAGAAGAATCATTGAAACTGAAGTGAAAAACTCAAAGTTCAACAACAGTTTACAGATTTATTGCAATTAAAAAAAAATCAGTCACTGTGATCCAACTGTGAGTCTAAGTTCATAGGCATTCAGAGCAACAAAATATTGTTAAGTCCTGAACTGCTTGACACAGAAAATATTTCAAGTCTGAAATAACACTTAAGTCAAAGTGGTACACTGGCCACACAATACCTTCAAACACTTTACCAAAACCAATGTCACTGACCAAAAGACAAAGAAGAAAAAACTATGAACTGTGCTCTGATTGCTCATTTAAAACCTTGGTCATGTGACCATTATGTTACTCAATACAGCAATTTACAACTCGGCCACCATTTTTGAGATTAAACATATTATAACAATTATACATTTTAAATACATTCAGCAACTATTCTTGGTTTATTAGCAACCTCTTACCACATTATTCAATTTCAAACGTAGCAATTATAACTGGTTTTATTCACCACAAACAAAGCTGCAGTAAAACTGGTCAACATTGCAACTTTATTCATCTTGGTGATGCAGTCCTACATCAGTTAAATGACAATCTTACATATATTATCTCATTAAACATACATATGATTTGAGCGAATAATGGAATAGCTCTCTCATACTTGTGACACCCATTTGCGTAGCCATGGAGATACCTGTTTCCATATTCTTTTTCAACTAATCCAATACATATTTTATAATTGTTTGTTTATTTGTTTAACAATACTATAAACAGGTTCATTCTGTAGCAGACATCCAGAGCTACATAACAATGTGTCACACATGCACAGTATGTACTTGTAATATTTATTATTTATTTTATAATCAATTTTAGTGTCAAATATTAATGAATCCATTAATAATAATTTTATAAACAAGGTAATAATTTAAGAGAGCTTGCCTCACTATTGCTTTCTTTAGATTTTGCATAGCATGTCTGTAAGTAGTTATCAAACAATGGAAAATCTAGGATGGAATTGTGTGAATCTTTTTGTTGTGCTTATCGTGACTCAGCATCTCCATTATATGGTGAGTAGCAACTTTCCTCTCCAATATTATAAGTAGTTATGGTATTTTTAGTGAATAACTGGCTATCAATTAAATGCATTCAGTTGCTTTGCCATCTTATTCACTCATTGGCATACCACTACTGGCTGCCTCTTTTCCTCTTTCCATCTGGATTTCCTGACTTGCTGAGTCACTCTTACTTGTCATCTGAATTTTGCCACTGCTGCTGGACCACCCTTCACAGCATCCATCCTTACTTACCTGGCCCATTCACATCTTGGCAACTTGCCAGCCATTCATCACTTAACGAAATAGTTCTTAGCAGATATGCCACTCACTCACAATGTCAAACAAGGTGCCCTGAAAAGATGTAATGAGGAATGGGGTTCTCCAGACAAGCAAAGAATGCAACGTCCAATGCAAGGATCATGACTTTGCTGAAACAACTGACACCATCTGACAGGTTGCTTACAAATACGGCTGTACCAAGGTGGTGAGCATGGCATTTCCACATGACCTAAATACATTGTACGATAATTTATTACAAAACCAAATTTGTCTTTTTCCCATTGTCCATGATCTTAGGCATTTTGCCCCTATGGGACCAGGTATTTCAGTTTAGTGATGCTTTCAATGAATAGACTGAGAAAATCCTTTGGTAAATTGTTCCATTCAAGTACTCCTCTACCAACATAAGAGTATTTACCTTTTTTGGTTTTCCTTGATTTCATATATATACTTTGCAGTGATGGTCTTTCCTTCTCTTATACCCCATCAGTAACCAGTCTTTGTCCTATATAAAGCCACACATCCTCACACAAATACATACACACATATACTTATTAAATCTTCCTCCTCCTTTGTGCAAGTATATCCCATTTCAGTCTCTTAATAATTAATGTGACACTCTTTTTCTGACGTATCCCATTATTTGCCTGCTTGCTCTCCACTGCACTCCTTCCATCTGCTTTGACAGTTATCTATGCTAGGAAACCCATATCCCTGCAGCAAACTCCATCTGGAGTCTTACAAGCAACTCGACAGCTTTCTCACCCTGCAGAAACCACATTAACACATGCAGAGACTTATATGGCTTGTTTACTTGCTCACCTATGTGTACCGGTAGTCCCCACTGTAGTTCTCTAGCACTCAGTGTCACAACAAGGTACCAACATTGTTGTCCTTTTGTGATATTATCAGATCCCAGCCTGTACTCATGTCTTATATAGACCTGCTGTTTGAGAAGATGACCAGTTGAATGTTCTCTGCATTTATCAACACCCCATTTCTCCGAATACAGTTTCTGATGTCTTCTAGGTCCTTCTGTAGACTCTCACA
Organism: Schistocerca nitens; assembly: GCF_023898315.1. NCBI lineage: Eukaryota > Metazoa > Arthropoda > Insecta > Orthoptera > Acrididae > Schistocerca > Schistocerca nitens. Next base: position 566,540,188 of record NC_064614.1, on the reverse strand, counting down.
GTCTGCTATGCTTTTTTTACTTCTTTGGAAACAATTATGTCATCAGCAAACAGTCTTAATTTCTCAAAATGACTGACATAAGTCAGAAACAGCAATGGTCTGGAATTACTGACTTAATGAGCACCCCTATCTATCATTGCTACCTTTAATGTGAAGTCTTCTCCCTTGCCCACTGTTTCCTGTGTTGCACATATGTTGGCACCCAGTACTCACATGGGAACCTTTCCCTGAATCCATGCTGTCTTCTGCACGACTACCATACTTCTAGTAAATATTGTTTTATATAGGGTGTGACAAAAGTGTAAGGCCAGGAAACATTTCTCAGATATGAAGATGAAATGTTATATGGACATGGCTCCTGAAATGTTTTACTTCCATTTTAGAGCTCGTTTTCTACTACTCTTCGTAATCACATTAATTATAGAAAACACATAGAGACATAATATAACAGCATTACATGAAATGTTTTCTTACATCAAATGTGCAAAATGCCCTCTTAGTTATGTTTCATTACAATGTACAGTAAGTTGTACATCTTAGGTTAACCAGCAGTGTTTGTTATTCCAGTTGAATGAAGGAATGTTGACACGTGACCCCACTGCTTGTATTGGAATGTGACTAATTTCATTGCTCTACTAGAATAACAGATTCTGTGGTGGATAGGTAGGGGTGGACAAATTCCTTACCCTCCACCCTCTCCAAATCTAAACCCAGTTGACTTTTATTTGCAGTGGCATTTGAATGATCGTGTCTACAGAACCCCAGTACAACATGTACAGAATTGTTGTGCCTCTATTGTGAAAGGCTGGAAATAGTACACTGTTTTCCAGGTAAACATCAGTGCACTAGGAATGTGATGTGATGGTGGGCATTTTGAACATTTCATTTAAATGATTAATGTGATTATGAAGAGAAGTAGAAAATGAGCTTTGTTATGGAAATAAATGTGTATTACCTGTTATTAAATGTCAACCCTTCAACAACATCACTTGTAACCTTCATTCAACATAATTATAATTGATTTTAACAGCTGCTGCTGAATATGGCCATGCAAACAAACATTTATTTCAATTGTTTAGCTTTCTGTGATTGGACATCCATAACAGACTGTTGTAACAAGGAGAACATACATTTTTTTAAAATGCAAATAGATATTTCTGTAAATCAAGCAGGTGACATAGATCATTAACAACTTATCTCAATTATACAATGTGTAACTTTACAGCACAAGCAGCAGCAACTGTGCAAGTTTTTGATGCACTATGCAATGTTTGCTTGTCAAGCTTTCTGTGTGGGCATAGCGTCTGTTTCCAAGATGGCGTCACAACAGGAAAAGGCCTTCTGTGTGCTCTGTTTTGAGGTGTGCAGATCCATAATTACAATGCAGCAAGAGTTTTGTGTATATTTTAGAAAACACCCACCACACAAGAATAACATAGGTAGGTGGTACTAACAGTTCATGAAAACCAAATGCCTCTGTATGGGGAAGATGAGGTGTTTCCCTGAAGTTCTCGCAAGTCACTTAGTAAAGCAAGCAATAAATTGTTCATGCCAAAGATTATGGAGTTGAAGGTGATTTTTAAATGGCTATTTTTAACCCCTTCCATCAGCAGACAAAGTGAAAAGCATGACTTTTGTGAAGAGCTGCAGTTAGAAATGGAGGATGCTGGTGTTGCAGAAAGACTCATCTTTTGTGATGAAGCCACTTCCATGTAAGTGGCAGGGTGAAAATACACAATGTCCTCTTCTGGGGAAGTGAGAAACCACATACGCTGATGGAGTATCAGTGTGACTCTTCAAAGTGAACATTTTCTGTGCTGTGTCTCACAAGGATGTGCATGGGCCATTTTTGTTCGAACAACAAACAGTGACGAATAATTCACTTTGCAACTTTTTAGAAACTTGATTGTTACCTCACCTGAACACCAGTTATGATGATTACACTTTGCAAGTGGATGGTGCTCCACATCATTTTTGCAGGAATGTATGAGACCTTCTTAACCAATTCTGGATGTGCTGGATGAGACATGTTGCAACAACAGACTTCAACCTTCTCACCTGCCCACCCCATGTGCAGATTTAACACCCTGCAACTTCTTTCTGTGGGATTTGTGGAAGACCAAACTAATGTATTGTCAATGCCAGTGTTCCTTGAGGAAGCGTGTGATCAGATAAAGCATGCACTGCAGACCATTATGGAGGACATGCTACACCGAGTATCAGAGGAATCTGATTACCATGTAGATGTGTGTGTCATGTGAGCAAGAGAGCACATTTAAAGGATTGTGGTTAATGCATCAAAATCTTGGACAGTTGCCACTGCTTACATCATAAGGTTTCCCCATATAAAGTATAATTCAATTTATTATTAATTTTTAAAACTACACTGTTCATTTATAACCACCCTGTTTCATTTCTCACCACATTTATAGTGCTGACATAATAAAGTAGATCCGACATGATACTGTGAAGAAAGTAAGAGGTACACATTGTATAGGACAGAATGAAAGCAGAAGCAAGAACAATGTGACTGTCGAAATCAAATTTTTTGAAATAAGAATCACATGGCTAGAGACTTAATGTTTGCATTTAATATGTAAAGGTGATGCATCCCCATGAGAGGTTTACTTTGTCTCTTACAAAAATATAGAAAATTTCTTACATCCATTAACATCAAGTTACTACTCTTTTGTAATGACAGATCTTATCTACCAGTTTCAGTCCTAAAATTATATAGTTTCAATTGTATAATATTTCTTAGCACAAATAGATTTCTTTGATTTTGCATAAATTTGCTTATAAGCATTTTGACAGGGAACCTCCAATTTTTCAAATGGCCAATGCACGTGTCAAAACATTTCATAATGATTGTCCTCTGCTTTTCGTAAGTCTTCACAAGAACCAGGTCAGCCACCTTAAATTGTGTTTCTTTCACTCTCTTATTATGTCTTTTCATACTTTTTCTATTTCTTCTCTTTTTTTATACAAAATGACTTTTGCATACAGGGAATTTTATCATTTCAGTTATTAAATGATCTCATAAGGTGAAAACACTATCAACTTAAAATGTCTTCAAAGTCACTTACCTATTCAATCCAATTTGAATGCTCTTTACTACAATATGTCATACATAGTCTACCAATCTCCCTCCCATATTTTCAGTGGGGTTGCTTGTTGGATGATATACTGATATTATTATGTGTATTATATTTTCCTTCTCTATACAACTCTTCCATGATTTTAAAGTAAACTGAACTCTCTTGTCAGAAAGAATAATCTTTGGGCTTCCTACATTTCCAAAGTAGTCATTTTTTAATTTTTTGTATTACACTTTTACCGTTAAGTCTCTTTATAGGATATAACTTTATGAATTTAGAAAACAAGTCTATCAAAACAAAAATATAATTGTACAGATCCCTTTTGTTTTCGGCAACTGCCCAAACAAGTCAACTCCAACCACTTTCATGTGCGTTTTTGGAATGATATTCTGTGTGTGTCCTCTACTAATTTGGTTACTGATCTGATGAGAGGAACACCCATATATTCTCATGTTACACTCAGCAAACAGGCTGCATGCAAAAGACAAAAGATGACTTTTGGATGTTTCTTGATGATAAGATCTTCGATGTGCCACCTGAAGATACTCTCATCGTATATGGTGCTCTCAGTGGTCACGTTGGTTCAAATGCAGATGGATACTGATATGGGGCTGGACATCTATATCTACATCCATACTCCGCAAGCCACCTGACGGTGTGTGGCGGAGATAGAAATGCAGATGGGGAGAGAATATTGAACTTTCCAGAAACACGAACTAATCATCACGAACACCCACTTCAAGTAGAGGATGTCCCACCTATGGACTTACTACGGTGATTACAACATGAGCCAGATAGATTTCATTCTTGTATGGTGGCACAACCTAAACTTCGTTTTGGATGCAAAAGGTATTCCATATGAATCAGTTGCTACACAACACCGCCTGCAAGTTGTCAAATTGCGCAAATCAAAGGAAGAGAGAATGCAATGGCCCAGTGCGTACTAAATGGTGGCAGCTCAAGGAAGCAGAAAGAGACATTATTTCATCCATCACTCTTCCCCCTATTACTGATGTAGGAACAACATGGGGTGTCCTGAAAGACCATGTCATAACAGCGGCCCAGGAAAAATTAGGCACCACAAAACCAGTCCAACATATAATTGATCGCCAAACATGGCTCTGAACTGAGGAGGTGAAGAAGGCTATACCAAATGTTCCTTGCCTCTAAGGCAGATGAAAACTGGAAGGCTTACTGTGAAGCTAGGAATGCAGCAAAGAAGGCAGTTGCGGCAGCCAAATCAGCCCACTTCAGCGAGATCTGCAATAAACTAGAAACACCTACTGGAGAACAAGAAATTTATTGACTGGCGAAGCAGTGCCATAAACAAACTGCAGACATTGAAAAATTCTGTGGAATCACTTATGAAGAAGGCAAATTTTTCACCAACAGAAAGAAAGTAGCAGAGTGATGGAGGAAATACTTTGAAGAAGTTTGCAATGAGGAGTTTCCACATGCTTCAATTTCAGTGTTAACTCCAGTAGAGGGACCCATTGCACCAGTCACCAAGGATTAGGTTGTCAAAGCATTACAGAAAATGAAAAATGGAAAGGCAAGAAAGCCAGATGATCTTCCTACAGACATGTGGAAATCAAAACACTGGGATTCATCTGAATGGTTGACAGATTGCTTTAATAAGATTGTTGAGGAGGGAAATATTCCAGTTGACTGGACATGTAGCACAACAGTTCCAGTTTGGAAGCAGAAGGGAAGTCCAGCTGAATGTAACAACTACCACCCAATACACCTTCTGCCACACACCATGAAATTATTCAAGCGCATCATTGACAAAAGGACCAACAAATTATCAGTCTCTCTATCAATCAACGTGAAAAATGTAAATTTAATGAAGAAAAGTGTGCATTTTGCAGAAATGTCGGTTGTTATTGTGACCAGTTATGTATTACGTGTTATATTGTGTTAAAAGTATCTGAAAAAAACTGTGATGCATCTATAAACTGTGAAAAAGAAACCATGTTGACGATAGGTAAACAGAACAGCATGAGTTCCGCAAATAAAAGCAAACAATCCGAAGTTTGTGTGAAGTGTAAGAAGTTCGACGTATTTAGTGATGGGAAGTGCATCTCTTGTTATTTAATTATGAAGGTGGTAGTAAAAAATGAGAAACTCAGTGTTTGCTTAGCATCAACTTCATCATACAGCCACGAAATTGCGCTTCAAGAAATAACAAACAGCAAACTATGCTCATGCAGAAAGAAAGTCGTTACAGGTATTATGTGCTTTAAGTGTAAAATTGTTTATCATTATAACTGTGCAAAGGTGGACTCAAAACAAGAGATATGGAAATGTGATAATTGCGTAAAAGTGGGCACTATAGACAGCAAGGAAGAAATAATTTCCGTGTTGTTAGAAGAACTGCAAAGACTGAAAGCTGAAAATGTCACATTGTCTGCCAGAAGTCAACAGAACAAAAGTGAATCCCAAGACGAGAGCACAAATTGTCACCAGCCCAAGAAGATACCAAAACATCTCGTTTCTCAGCAGTTATATCATCTGAATACAAGCAACCGTTTTAGTGCCTTAAGTGATAAAATTGATGAAACAGAGAAATCTACTCAGGTGGTAGGACGAGACAATGTTCCTAAAAATTCGACAAAAAGACCAATTGAGAGTCAGCCAACGAATAAGATTTTATTACTATCGGACAGTCATGGGCGAAACTGTGCATCATTGCTAAATGAATTTTTGAAACCCAAGTACTACACATCATCTGTTGTTAAACCAAATGCATGCCTCAGTGGTGTAGTTGAAGGGGCATCAGATCTTACTAGTGATTTCAATTTGGACGATGCAGTTATTATCCTTGCAGGAATAAATGACATTCGTAAGAAAAACAACTTTATTCCAGACTTAGAAAAGTTGACTGCAGCACTTGATCATACAAAGCTATTGTTATGCACCGTTCCCTACTGTTATGACAAGCCAGAAGTCAACGAAACAGTGTACAGATTTAATCAATATATAATGAATTTGTCATCTAATTTTGTTAATGTGAAAGTAATTGATGTCAATTTATTCTTGCAAAGGCCTGATTACACTAATCATGGACTACACCTGAACAAAACAGGAAAGCTCAGACTGTGCAGGAACATTGCTTCATCAGTATCAAACCCATGGAAACGGTGTGATGTAGTAAAAACACTTACAACCAGCTCTGCAAGAAAGGTCAGATTTTGTACCGGTACTGTAGAAACCAATTCATGCCAAGATAGACAGGGAACCAATGTGAATACAAGAAACAGATGTATAGCTGTGTCTCACCCTGTCACTGCCAATGACATATTAATACCATATGATGAAGTTCCACCCAAAGAACCTCAAGGACTGGAAAATAATTCCGATGCAGTATCTCCAAGGATAAAAGGTAATCCCCGATTTTCTAAGAGAGAAAGAAGAATTCCAAAAAGAAACAGTGATTTTTTATGGCCAGCACCCACCCGACCTCGCCAACGACATCTAGTGAACAAATCTCCAGCTGCGACATAGGTCTTAATGTATCCAACACAGTTTTGAGTGCAACGGGGACTAACGGTGTTAATGGACAAGCAGACCAGCAGAAGGACAGTAGAGGTAGCTATAAGAATCTTATTATTCTTCATCAAAATATCAGAAGTCTCAAAAGTAAATTAGAGTTTTTATCTGTAAATTTAGGGGACATGGACACTGTTGACCGTCCTCATGTTTTATGCCTTACTGAGCATCATGTAACAGTTGGAATTGATGGGCTGCAGCTTGATGGGTATGATCTAGCTACTCATTACTGCAGAACAAGTAAGGAGAAAGGTGGTGCTATAATTTATATAGACAGTAAAATCATTTATAAATCTTTAGATCTAAGTAAGTATTGTGTAGATCAACATTTTGAAGTTTGCGGGACTGAAATTTCTGCAAAGGACATGTTACTTACTGTGCTTGCAATTTACAGAGCTCCAGCAGGGAAGTTTTGCATCTTTATGAATAAGTTAGAATCTCTTTTGACCAAATTGTTCTCTAAAACTAGAAATTTAATAATTGTAGGTGACTTTAATGTCAACTTCTTAACTGATAACAACCTCAAAACTGACCTGGACCACTTAATGAATTCTTACAACTTGGCTGCGATGGTTACCTGGCCCACTAGAGTTACAGAAAATTGCAAGAGCCTTCTAGATAATATTTTCATTGACAAGAATAGAGTCAACAGTGCTAGTGTGAGCAAAGTAATTTATGGCCTGTCTGACCATGATGGACAACTTCTGAAAGTAAATAACATCAGTTTGTGCAATAAAATCTCCCACACCTATAGGTCCTATAGATGTATAAACACTGGAACTGTGGCTGCCTTTAACGACTATTTGTCACAGATAGATTTGGAGCCAGTGTACAGCACATCAGATGTTAATGATAAATTTAACCTTTTTTTAAATGAATTTATATCTGTATTTGAAATGGCTTTCCCAAAAAAAACTGTCAGAAAGAACAATGAGGTTTCTTCCAGTAAACCATGGATTACTGGAGGTATAAAAATTTCTTGCAGGACTAAGAGGGAGTTACATGCCTCACTAAGAGTATCAAATGATCCCCTTGAAAGGTCTCATTTTAAGTTATATTGTAAAATTTTAAAAAGGGTGATAAACAAATCCAAGAGCCTGTATATTAAGTCTGAAATTGATAAATCTGAGAACAAAATAAAAGCAGTTTGGAATGTTATAAAGAGAGAGTGTGGCAAGAGTAACAAGAATGTTAATACCACAGAGATAAGCTATAAGGATGAGGTTATTCATAATCCTGTAACAGTTTCCAACATATTCAACAATCACTTCATAACTGCAGCAGAACAAGTAGGTTGTAACGGTTCCTTAAATGCTGCTACGCATTTATTACATAGAGCTAACCCTAACACGTATGACCCAATTTGTATTGCCCCAGTTACTATTACTGAAGTTAAAAATACCATCAAGGCCTTAAAAAATAAAAATTCCACTGGTATTGACAACATTTCACCAAAAATACTGAAGCATTGTAGTGACCACATATGTCAAGTCCTGTGTCACATTTTTAATGAGTCTATCCAGCAAGGTGTTGTCCCAGAGAGACTAAAGCTTGCCGTTGTGAAACCACTTTTCAAGAAGGGTGACAAAACTAATTTATCTAACTACCGTCCAATATCACTACTAAGTAGTTTCTCAAAAGTTTTAGAGAAACTAATGTATACAAGAATTGTAGAACATCTTAACAGCCACAACATACTCAACAGAAACCAGTTTGGTTTCCAAAAAGGTAGATCAACTGAGCAGGCTATTTTTTCTCTCACAAATGAAATTTTAGAGTCAATAAATAATAAAATGTCACCTATTGGAATTTTTTGTGACTTGTCTAAGGCCTTTGACTGTGTGGACCACAACATTCTCTTACATAAGGCTAATTTTTATGGCTTGCGAGGTAGCATTGGTAGATGGATAGAATCATATCTGCAAAACAGAAAACAGAAGGTGATAATTAATGGTGCCAATGATAGTCCCATTTCTTCTGATTGGGGCACATTAAAGTGTGGTGTGCCTCAGGGGTCCATCCTAGGACCTTTGCTTTTCCTTATCTTCATCAATGATCTCCCACTTTGCACAGACACCGAGTGTAAATTTACTCTTTTTGCCGATGACACCACTATTCTGCTTGAAAGTCGAACTAACAGTGACCTAGAAAATAAATGTAATGCTGTACTCGTTGACATCCTACACTGGTTTAAGTGCAATGGACTAACTCTAAACATTCAGAAAACTCAGTATATGCAATTTCACACATCTCAACAAGAAAATGAAGTATGCCACTTAAACTGTGGTAACCAAAATATACTACACTGTGAATCATCTAAGTTCTTGGGCATTCTAATTGATGGCAAGCTGAACTGGTCTGAGCATATCTTAGACCTACATAGAAGGCTCAGTGTGGCAACTTATGCTCTGCGTGTAATCACCCCCATTGGTGATGAGGATGCTACTAAAGCTGCCTACTTTGGTTATTTTCATTCTATCATGTCGTATGGCATAATATTTTGGGGCAACAAGCCTTTAGCCAAAAAAATATTTACTGCACAGAAGAGAGCTGTTAGAATCATGAGTGGTGTTCATCCAAGATATTCTTGCAGAAGTCTGTTTCATAAGTTACAAATATTAACACTTACCTCTCAATTCATATTTTCTTTGATGATTTTTGTTTCTAACAACCTATCTCTTTTTAAAACTAATAGTGAATGTCATGATCATAATACTAGGTCTAAAAATGATCTACACAGGGATCTGAAACATTTAAGTCTTGTTCAGAAAGGTGTTCATTATTCAGCCACAAAAATTTTCAACTGCCTTCCATCAGGTATTAAAGATCACATTAATGTCTTACCTACTTTTAAATGTAAATTGAGAGAATACCTAATGGTAAATTCCTTCTATTCTCTTGATGAGTATCTACAGATAAAGCAATGATTTTTTATACTGATAAAAATTTGTTTGCTATAGATCACATTAACTGTTTAATTTGAAAAATGTACTATATTTCCTTTTTAGGTATTGTTTTATATTACTTGAGCTATACCTTTGATTTGATTTTAACCTACAAACTTATTCATAATCTTATGGTACATTTTTGTCATTTTATATATGTGTATTATTTGTTTAATTTGGAAAATGTACTATATTTCCTTTTTAGGTATTGTTTTATATTACTTGAGCTATACCTTTGATTTGATTTTAACCTACAAACTTATTCATAATCTTATGGTACATTTTTGTCATTTTATATATGTGTATTATATCTGTTGTATGTAATCATGACTCATTCCACATCCTTGTGTATCACAATACGGATTAATGGAATATGAAATAAATAAATAAATAAAAATAAATTATCAAAAAGCACAATGAGAAGTCAAAACATCTTCCTTTGCATTTCTCGACCTCAAAAAGGCCTTTGACCAAGTGCCACATGAGTTAATTTGGCTTGCCCTGAGCTCATTAGGTGGGTCAGACTGCTCTGCCAGAACCCAAAGAGCCAGATACAGTCAGGTGCCCGACTATCTGAGAACTTCCCTATTTCCTTGGGAGTTCATCAGGGGTCTGCTCTCTCACCGCCCCTGTTTATCACTTTCTTGGATACTGTCACAAGAAACCTGATGATATGCTGCTGGCCATTGGAGAATGATCTACAACTTCAAGTCCAAGCCTGGAATGACCGCCTTGCAAATGTAGGACTAAGGCTCAATGTGTTGAAAACATATTACCTTTCCACAGAGTTAAATGACTCTGTAACCATCAGAATCTATGGTGTTGGCCTACCAGCAGCAAGGACTTTTAAGTACCTGGGCTCGACAATTGCTGCTGATGGAAATCTCAGCGCAAAAATCTCCAACCGCCTTAGCAGCGCGCGGTTCAAATGGCATTCTGTTATGGAGTAGTATGTGACAAGAAAATGCCAAACAGGCTCAAATCAAAAGTTTACTGATTGGTAATCCATCTAGTTGCACTGTATGTGGCTGAATGCTGGCCTTCAACAAAGGAAGTGGAGCAAAGACTTGCTGTTATGGAGACAAAAATGCTCAGGTGGACATTGGGATTAACATTGCATGACCACGTCACAAATAATGAAGTTTTACAGGCTATACGGTGTTGCACCAATAGCAGACAAAATGAGAGAAAGCTGTCTACATTGGTACGGACATGTCATTAGAGCAGACAAGACAACAGTGGCAAAGACTTGTTTCAACCTAAATGCAAATGGGAAAAGGCCAGCAGGATGACCAAGACAGCGATGGCTTGACACCCTGCACGACGACCTCAAGATCTCAGGCCTTCACCCCAATCAGGCACAAGATCACAAGAAGTGGCAACAACAAGCCAAAACAGTAGACCCCGACAGCATGCAGGACAAATGCTAAGGACAAAGAAGAAGAAGATTTCTATAAAGCCAGAGTAATAAGCGACCAAGAACACTGCCCTGCAGTATGCCTACTTATGTTTTCTTTGCATCTGAAACCCACTTGATTTTCTGGTTATTGTGATGTGAGACAATTTCTAAAACCTGAGTTCTATCTTGAAAATAAGATTCAAACCATTTCCCCACAACTCCTCTTACTGCTGTTGCCTCCATCTTGTTAAACAAAATTTGGTGATTTCCTGTATCAAACGCTTTTGATCAATCTAAGTTAATTCCCACTACACGTTTTTTTTATTGTCAAGATTCCTGACAATCTCTCCAGTATAGGCACAGATGGCTGATTCTGTTCTGTGGCCCAAACGGAAGCCATGTTGATTACAGTTCAGAAGTTTGTATGCATCTAAGTAATTGCTGAGTCTGATATTCATCAATTTCTCCAAAAGTTTGGAAAATGATTGGAGAAGAGAAATTGGTCTGTAATTTTCTACCTTATGGATCTCCTTTTCTAAACAGAGGTCAACCTCTGTGGAAACACCTCTTCGCTGAATGACAAATTGACAATATGTACCGGGCTTTATAATTTGTTCGGCAACTTTCTTAATTAGTGAAATAAGCACTTCATCCACACCTGCAGACTTTTTTGGTTTCAGACTCTTTATCACCTTTAACATTTCATTTTCATTTGTGGGAGTTAACATTGTACTACTGTCTACTTTTGAAGCTGTTAATTTCTGATGTTTGGTAAAGTTTTTGCTTAATGACACATATACACTTGAAAATAGTTACTAATGTAATTTTTCATAGTTTCATCTTTTAATCTTTTCACTATCATTAAGTACTATTTACTGATCCATAAGGCTTTTACCTGTTTCCCTTTTCACTATTTCCCCATAGTTCTTGATTTATTGCCTGATTTTCTTATTAATCTATCATTACTCAGTAATTTTGCTTTTGTAATTACCTTTCTACATATTTCTTGTAGTTCATTACAAGTTCTTCCAACTTGGGGCCAGTACAAGTTTTCAATTTAGAGTTAAGGATTTTCATTGTTCTGGAGGGATTTCTAATGCCTGTCATAATCCAGGAATTAGTATGTAAATGCCCATCTGAGTTTGTTCTGACAAGTTTTTTTAGGAAAACACATGTTGAATTTTAACATGTAGAGGGAAGAGAAAACATTATATTCAGCATTTGTGCTTGTTTGTAACGTCACTTCTGCCCATGATTGGTTAAGCAGTGTATTTACGAAATTACTGTTACTGTTAGAGGTGAAAGTTCTTTTGTACATTTGATGCTAAGTATTTTTAGTCACTGGCACTGTGAGAATTTTAAATGATTAGTGCATTGTTATTTGATATTCCTAAGCTGACATTAATTACATCTGTATCTATGGCTCCTATATTTGTGAAGAAACTATATATGAGATTTTCTGAAGAGTTTGGTACTCTTGTAGGGCTAGTTATAGGTGGATACAAGTTGAAGCTCTGTAGAACATTCCGGAACTGATCTTTAGATGCACTTTCAGTTAGCAAGTTGGCATTAAAGTTTCCACTTATAATTATTGCTGTTTTTGTTTATCATTTATTATGTTGAGCAAATGACGAAATAAAAGAAATTATTCAGATAGTGAAGGGAGACGAAAATTTAATAGTCATGGGTGACTGGAATTCGGTAGTAGGAAAAGGGAGAGAAGGGAACGTAGTAGGTGAACATGGATTGGGGCTAAGAAATGAAAGAGGAAGCCGCCTGGTAGAATTTTGCAAAGAGCACGCCTTAATCATAGCTAACACTTGGTTCAAGAATCATAAAAGAAAGTTGTATACATGGAAGAAGCCTGGAGATACTGACAGATTTCAGATAGATTATGTAATGGTAAGACAGAGATTTAGGAACCAGGTTTTAAATTGTAGGACATTTCCAGGGGCAGATGTGGACTCTGACCACAATCTATTGGTTATGAACTGTAGATTAAAACTGAAGAAACTGCAAAAAGGCGGGACTTTAAGGAGATGGGACCTGGATAAACTGACTAAACCAGAGGTTGTACAGAGTTTCAGGGAGAGCGTAAGGGAACAAATGGCAGGAATGGGGGAAAGAAATACAGTAGAAGGAGATTGGGTAGCTTTGAGGGATGAAGTAGTGAAGGCAGCAGAGGATCAAGTAGGTAAAAAGATGAGGGCTAGTAGAAATCCTTGGGTAACAGAAGAAATATTGAATTTAATTGATGAAAGGAGAAAATATAAAAATGCAGTAAATGACACAGGCAAAAAGGAATACAAACGTCTCAAAAATGAGATCGACAGGAAGTGCAAAATGGTTAAGCAGCCATGGCTAGAGGACAAATGTAAGGATTTAGAGGCTTATCTCACTAGGGGTAAGATAGATACTGCCTACAGGAAAATTAAAGAGACCTTTGTAGAAAAGAGAACCACTTGTATGAATATTAAGAGCTCAGATGGAAACCCAGTTCTAAGCAAAGAAGGGAAAGCAGAAAGGTGGAAGGAGTATATAGAGGGTCTATACAAGGGCGATGTACTTGAGGACAATATTATGGAAATGGAAGAGGATGTAGATGAAGATGAAATGGGAGATATGATACTGCGTGAAGAGTTTGACAGAGCACTGAAAGACCTGAGTCGAAACAAGGCCCCGGGAGTAGACAACATTCCATTAGAACTACTGACAGCCTTGGGAGAGCCAGTCCTGACAAAACTCTACCATCTGGTGAGCAAGATGTATGAGACAGGTGAAATACCCTCAGACTTCAAGAAGAATATAATAATTCCAATCCCAAAGAAAGCAGGTGATGACAGATGTGAACATTACCAAACTATCAGTTTAATAAGTAACGGCTGCAAAATACTAACGCATATTCTTTACAGATCAATGGAAAAACTAGTAGAAGCCGACCTAGGGGAAGATCAGTTTGGATTCCGTAGAAATTTTGGAACACGTGAGGCAATACTGACCCTACGACTTATCTTAGAAGAAAGATTAAGGAAAGGCAAACCTACATTCCTAGCATTTGTAGACTTAGAGAAAGCTTTTGACAATGTTGACTGGAATACTCTCTTTCAAATTCTAAAGGTGGCAGGGGTAAAATATAGGGAGCGAAAGGCTATTTACAATTTGTATAGAAACCAAATGGCAGTTATAAGAGTCGAGGGGTATGAAAGGGAAGCAGTGGTTGGGAAGGGAGTGAGACAGGGTTGTAGCCTCTCCCCGATGTTATTCAATCTATATATTGAGCAAGCAGTGAAGGAAACAAAAGAAAAATTCGGGGTAGGTATTAAAATCCATGGAGAAGAAATAAAAACTTTGAGGTTCGTCGATGACATTGTAATTTTGTCAGAGACAGCAAAGGACTTGGAAGAGCAGTTGAACGGAATGCATAGTGTCTTGAAAGGAGGATATAAGATGAACATCAACAAAAGCAAAACGAGGATAATGGAATGTAGTCGAATTAAGTCGGGTGATGCTGAGGGAATTAGATTAGGAAATGAGACACTTAAAGTAGTAAAGGAGTTTTGCTATTTGGGGTGCAAAATAACTGATGATGGTCAAAGTAGAGAGGATATAAAATGTAGACTGGCAATGGGAAGGAAAGCGTTTCTGAAGAAGAGAAATTTGTTAACATCGAGTATAGATTTAAGTGTTAGGAAGTCGTTTCTGAAAGTATTTGTATGGAGTGTAGCCATGTATGGAAGTGAAACATGGACGATAAATAGTTTAGACAAGAAGAGAATAGAAGCTTTCAAAATGTGGTGCTACAGAAGAACGCTGAAGATTAGATGGGTAGATCACATAACTAATGAGGAGGCGTTGAATAGGAATGGTGAGAAGAGAAGTTTGTGGCACAACTTGACTAGAAGAAGGGATCGGTTGGTAGGACATGTTCTGAGGCATCAAGGGATCACCAATTTAGTACTGGAGGGCAGCGTGGAGGGTAAAAATCATAGAGGGAGACCAAGAGATGAATACACCAAGCATATTCAGAAGGATGTAGGTTGCAGTAGTTACTGGGGATGAAGAAGCTTGCACAGGATAGAGTAGCATGGAGAGCTGCATCAAACCAGTCTCAGGACTGAGGACCACAACAACAACAAACATGTTGAGCAATGCCTCTAACTTATTCAACATAACCATGTCTTGCTTCCTTCCTGCAATAATGGGTGACTAAAATACATGTGGAAATACTAGTATTTACTAGTTCATAACTCTTTCCCCAATGTTCTTGAACACAAATACAGTGCATACTATCTTCACAGGCTGCTATCTCAGTTTATAATACTTTATTTTTAATACACTGTATATTGAGGCTCATTATTTTTAAATTACTGAAAATTGCTTGAGAGGAGTTCATACCTATGCTATCCCATGTTACTCGCTGTTCCTTGTTGAGGCTGGGTACCAAAAATCAGTAAGAATTATGTGTTTCCTGCTCCTTGTATTTATTACCCCTGCAGGTGCTGCCATTCTTGATGTTGAATCTGATATTGTAGCTTATGTTTCTGTGGATGATGGAATTGTTTCTGAATCTGATGTAATGAATAAGGGGATGCTGCCAGTTTTGGTGTT
The DNA here is from genome assembly GCF_023898315.1 of Schistocerca nitens. Lineage (NCBI taxonomy): Eukaryota > Metazoa > Arthropoda > Insecta > Orthoptera > Acrididae > Schistocerca > Schistocerca nitens. The sequence goes on along the minus strand of NC_064614.1, from coordinate 566,524,586 downwards.
GAATCTGTTATAGCAGCTAATGTTTCAGTGGATGCTGGACGTTTTGTTTAAGTTGTAGTTTCACTGAAAGCTTGAACTGTAGAAGCCACTGGAGTTTCAAAGGATGTTTGTGCTGCAGTTGAAGCTGATAATTGATGCTCTGATGATGTTGATTTGGCTAGTGCTGCGGTTGATGTCTCTGTGACAGATTATAGCATTGGTTCTTTTGATTGCTGGACTAGTCACTGATGCTATGCTTGCTGTTGAAACTGCTGGAAAGACTGATAAGGTGCAGCTGATGGAGATGGTTCAGCTGTTATTGATGATTTTGACACCATTGACGAGTAGTCAGTTGTGGCTGCTGTACTGGGAGACACTGCAGATTCAGATACACATTGTTTTACTTCATTTAATGTAGAAAATTCATCTATTTTTACCAATGATTAAGGGACATCAGCTCTTTCTGATTCCACTGATAATGATATTGTATTAAGTTCTTTATTAGACAGTGTGATAACGTGTTGCATTATCTCTGACAGCATTCAGTATTTCAGCACTGGTGGCTTCTTTCTCTTTCATGTTTCTGTGAAGGCCATGCTTTGTAGAATGCTCTCTCCAGTCACTATTTATCCTTACAAATGTAGCATTGTGATAATCTCTACATATCTTACCAAAAAGTCTGTTGGCAGGAGTAATCTCAGTATTCATACATGAGTTTTCCATGAGATCATACCTATGAGGAATACTAAAACGAAAAATTTAACTTCAGGCATTTTGCAGATTACTTCCTTTAAAATTTTTATAGCATGTCTAGTTTTATTGTGGTATATATCGTTGGCATTTCCAATTACCAAAACTTCCTGTAGCAGAGCTACTAGTTTGATTATGCCTGTTACCATGAATCCTGCTTTCTTAGTACTCATAATTTCAGCTATACCTGCTCTATGGCTGTCTGCAAAAATAAAGGTTTCATGTCTGTTTTCCATTGTGTATTTTTTGCTTTGTTTACAAATAGGACTATTTGCTTTGCTTTGCAGACTCAATTTAGCATTGATTGTAGAATTGTCCATATGTACGGTAGTACAGTTTGACTGTTCTTCCTTCACTGTGTTATTTTCAAGCACACTAAACTTATTACTTAGTTCTATAGTAAGTTCTGTGGTTTTTGTTGTAGGTCTGTGACTGTTTTTTAGTCCAACACTGGAAAACTCATGTTGGCTAGATTTTGATGAATTATTCACTCTTCTTACCAAATTTTCAAGCATTTTAGCAAATTTTATGAGAAAATCAAGTTCTTTCCTAAGTTGATTCTCTACATTCACTTGCAAACCTGCACTGCACATTTCAATACCACCATCCTAACTATTACATTTCGTACCAGAGTTTCACTTATTTTGAACTTTCATCTGTGAGAAACAATAGATGTGACACCATTTATGATTGAAGCCATAAATTCTTAATCCATTTAACACAATTTCACAGTATATAGTACACTTCACTGATGAAATATGGTGACAATTTATAGAGCAATTATGTAATTGCCACCATCTTGGACTCATGTTCATATTACCTTCTGTATCCTCATTCAAGTACAAAGTCTTCTCTTTCATTAATATCATTTTCTACTTATGAAATAAAATTCTCCCAGCTCTACTGTTTAATGGACCTACAAAAGTAATTCACATCTGTTGTTATTCTCTTGTATTCATTTTTGCTTTCTGTTGTTTTGTTTTGTAAACATTTAAGGAATGCAGCTTTTTTATTTAATTAGCCTTTCTGTCCCATGACTCCAATATTTTAATTTATTTGATTTCTTCCTTTGACTTCTTATCCATTAGCTTCTGAGGCAGCTTTTCTTATTATAGTTTTGATGTTCTCCCATTCTTGCTGCAAATGTTTACTCTGGCTTATTTCATCATTACATTTATTCAGTCAGTCTGTAACTTATCAATTTGCTTTTGTATGTGTCTTGTAAGTTTAGTAGAACTTTTCTTCACCTTATTTCTTGATAATTATTAGGAACCTTAAACAACTGCCAAATGGTTGAACACAAACCGCTTGTGACCAACTTTCACTTCATTCATTTTTGTTGTTCACAAACACTTTACAAAATTAGCTTGCTTGTCTTAATAATAATAATAATAATTTTACTATCATTAAGCCATTACAGAAATAGACAACATCACACACATAATATAATAAAGTTGATAATTTAAAGGAAACAACAGACTGGTCATTAACATTACATTTTTATGTTACAGTCAGTAAATTCCTTTATATCGTACAGTGGGTTGTCATTCAATTGAACACACTAGATCAGTAAGCTACGGAAAATTAAGCTGTTTTGAATAGAATAATGTACGGAAAGTTCTGGTTGAGAATTATGAATTATTTATGAATAAAGGATATGACTCACCAAATGGCAGAAGTGCTGCACCACTGACAGATGCACAAACAAAAGGTACAGAGCTTGGCCAGCTTTCAGAATGCACTTCCTTTTACAAGCCTGTAGGAAAAAACATGCACACAAACACACACATTCACTCACATACACACACCTGCCTCCCTACATTGTGCTCAGTCAACTGCCATCTCTTTCCTAGTCCATGGTCAGTGTACTGGAGTGAGTTGGGGGTGTGTGGGGTGGGGTGGGATGTGGGATGGGGAGAGGTGGGAGGCAATAAAGTTGGTGGGAAGCATTTAGTGGCTTGTGGGAGAGTGGGGAGCTGTCTGTGGGCTAGCCAGGGGGGTGCACCCAGTATTGCGTGTGTGTGTGTGTGTGTGTGTGTGTGTGTGTGTGCCACATACCCTGCCCCAGTACCCTCACCCAAATTGTGTCCCCACATTAGCTAGTTGTGTGCTGTTATCTCATGCCCTAATCAATGAATTCGCAAGCCCAGCCATCTGCCACCTGCCCCCTCTACCTGTGTCGCTAGTTAGCCCATATATTGCTTTCCATTCTCCCATGAACTACTATGTGCTTCCCCCAAATACCCACTCTGCCTCCTGCCTCTCTCAATCGACATACAACCCCCCCCTCCCCCCCCCCCTCACCCAAGTACACTCACCATGGGCCAAGAAAGAGCTGGAAATCTCCTGAGCACCATGTAGACAGAAAGGCATATGCATGTGAGTGAGTGTGTGTGTAGCCAAGCTCTGTACCTTTTGTTGTTTATGCACCTATAGATGACATGATGCCCATCTTCAAGTACATAATAATGTACTTTAAAATGGGCTTATAACCCAAAACCTAGGTTGTGCAATAACATTAATAATAAATTGTGAAACAAGGTTAAAAGCAGTGTTTGATGTGCTTGAAAATGGGCTTATGACCCGAAACCTAAGTTGTGCAATAAAATTAATAATAAATTGTGAAACAAGGCTAAAAACAGTGTTTGTTTAGGTACTGAAGTTATTTTAAAGGACTATAAGCCATATAATCATAAACTGGCAGAATTAAAAGTACTATTCTACGATGTGAAGTTTTAATATGCACTGGAATTTCCAAAGCCTGCCAAGAACATCCTGGAAAGTTACACTTCATAATTTGGATATTTCAAAAACTAATAGACTAAAGAAAGTTCTGGCAGAATGTAAATAGTTTAGGAGCAGAGGAGACAATTCACTGAATATCAGAGGTGTTGAGTCATTGATAGGCACACACAAAACAGGAAGAACATGTGGAAGATCTATAGAAGAAACAATTGAATACTGATGACAATGAAGTTAATCTGATTTTAGAACCAGAACCAGATATTTTAGAAAGTAAAGTCAAACTGGCCCAAAAAAATATTGCCAAAAACAAGGCTAGTCGATCTGATGGAGTTCCTGCAGAACTGTTCAGTGTTCAGTCACTGGAAAGAATGTGATGAAAGTGTTGCATTCAATATGTCAGAAAATATGGAGAATCCAATGGGAAAAAAATAGGAAAAGTTCAGTACTTAACCTGATTCCAAAAAAATGTAATTTCCAAAGAAGTGTTAAAATCATCAAACAATCACACTTGTCTCACATGCTAGCAAAGTCATGCCTAAAATCTTACAAAATATACTTTGCTAGTAAATAGACCCAGAGCTACCTGAAGAACAAGTTGGCTTTTGCAAAGGCACAGGGAACAGAGATCAAATTGTGAACATCTAATGGATTACAGAGATGGCAAGAGAATTTCAGAAAGGTGTGTCACTCTGCTTTATTGATTTTGGTAAAGCCTTGCTTGTGTTGCCCACAATAAAATAAGGCAAGTACTGGAAAACATATGAGTACCGTGTCACCTCAATATTTACCTCATACAAAATTGATACTCTGTCCATGGTGAGAACTATTTATGGAGCAACTAAATGGGTCAAGATTCAGCAAGAAGTGCAGCAAGGCTGTAGTTTGCCACCTTATTTATTCAGTCGGTATGCAGAGCACATTATGAGGAAATCAGAATTAAAATAACTGGGATAAATACCATATTTGCAGAAATATTGTCTGAGTGCAAATATAAGCCACATAATTTTTGACACGAGGGCATAATAAAAAGTAAGTCTCGAATATAGGCTGCACTACTAAATTTATCAAAAAATTTGATTAGACTGTTAAATCATCTGGTTTGTGATTGATGATGGGAAGGGAGCATACTAGTTACATAGTGAAATTTAAATTTCCCATTATCAGCTGTGCAAAGGAACACAGAAAGTGGGAAGCTGGTCACAGATTTCATGTTGATGAAAAAAGTGTTTGTCAGTTGTTTACAAGCAAAGCAAAACTCTTAAATAATCTGAAAAGTTGGTGTTCATTTTGATGGAAAAAGTGCAAATATCCAGATGTGGAAAAAACTTAGCTTGCTTGATTCTGTAATTCAAAACAGGACATGTGGATATGCTACTAGAACTGAAACAGTTGAAATTGAAGGCTGCAAAATAGCACATAAAATAAATATTTCATCAATGGAATTTAAAGCTTCTTACAGGTGGATTTGGTGATTCATGCAATGAAATGATCAATCTGTTTGTCACAGAACTGTAGCTATGCAAAAACTACCTCAAACTTATGAAAAGAGTTTGATATCTTTCCAGTCTTACATGATCCAACTTCAATGCAAAATTTTTATTTACATCCACAGATAGGAAATGCAGACCAAACACTGGTCTGTTTTGGTATGCCAAACTGCAATACAGTAAATAATGTAGGGGAATGTAATGTGCAAATACATATGCATGGTGTTGAAAAGTAGTGTGGCACAACACTGTTGAGCATTACTGATGGTGGATAACAGTTGTCAGTGTATGTGGGTTTTCATTGGAAAATCCTCCCTAAAAGAGGAAGCTTCCTGTTTGGTAATATTGTTAAGAGCTCGTGATGGAGGAGTGATAAAAGAGGAACTGGTTCTAGATTGGATTTCAGCAGTGTGGAATAAGCAGCCAGGAGCTCTTCTTCACTCAGAATCAGTGCTTCTGTTGCACAGTTTTCATTGGCATACTGGTGACTGACAGAAACAAAAACTGAAAGAAGGAAATTGTGAGCTAGATATGATTCTGGGTTCATGACAAGTGTAATTTCAGCCTTTGGATGCATGTATCAGTTATCTATTCAAAATTGGTTTAAGACAATTTCCTAGAAATAACATTGTGAACAAGAGAACTTTGATACCAAGAGGCCATTTGCAATGTGTGTCTGTTTCAGAACTGTGCCATTGGATTCTGGCTGCTTGACAGTCAATATCGAAAGAACTTGTTCTGAAAAGCTTCAAAGAAATTGGAATTCTCAATAATCTTGATGGGATTGAAGATGACCTTCTTTGTGATAGTGTCTCTCAGCAGCATTCTGGATCACCTAGTGACAGTGAAGAATCAGATGCTTGTGATGCTGAGATGGTGGGAAGTGACTGCGCCTGATTTGTGTATGTACAAACAAGCAGGTGCAATTCTACAAAACAAAATTGCTTTTCTTCCTTAAAGAACAGCTACTGTACTTCTGAACAAGGTGTAAGTTTTTCTACTATTTTCTTCTTAAGTCTTTGATGGTTTACAAAAGCAACTTGTAATTGTAGTAATCTCAAACCACAAGATATTTGTACATGTCATTCTGAAATAGAAGATTTGTGATCTGAGGGGAAAAAAATCTCAATTATACTCTGATATTTTTTCAGTCCAAAATCTGGGGAAAAAAGTGCAGCCTATATTCATGTAAATAGAGTATAAATAACCTCATACATGCAGATGATATCATCCTCATGGTAGAAAGTGAAGAAGAGTTAAAGATACTCTTACTGAAGGTGAACAATGAAAGTAGGGCCTTCGTTCAGTTATCTGTGCTCCCAGATTTCTACTGACAGTGACTGCTGCCATGACACCAAAAGACACTTGTTACTTGGTAGGAAGGCAATGTCCAACCTTGACAAGTTTTAAGGTCTAGAGACATAACTTTTCACTTGTGATGTACAGATGTGAGACCTAGGTCATAAAATACATATCTTTGAATTGTAGCACTGGAGGAAACTCTTTAGAATATCATGGACTGCAAAGAGAACAAATAGGTCAGTATTACAGTAAATAAAAACCAGAATACTCCTTGGAAGTTCTGATACTGAAACAAACCTAACTTAACATTGGGTACATCAAGAGAAGACATGATTCAGTGGAAAAGTCCTTAATACTAGGGAAGATCAAGGGACAAGTGGACAAAGGATGAGATAGATCAATAGCATCACAAAATCAATGGATTCTAACCTGGAAAGTCAGTGGGAGAAAATTCAGGATGGAAGAAACTGGTTGATTTAGTTCATGGGATCATGATGAGTTGGAACTGTCTAAATAAACAAATGGGGAGAGGGAGAGTGGAGAGAGAGAGAGGGGGGGGGGGGGGGGGGGGGAAGAGCTGGAGGCAGGCAAAACAAATACTGCTCATCACATGTGTCTTGTGATTTCCAGTGTCGATAGAAAGCTTTGATTTGTTCTCCATTACAGACAAAATTATTTTTAGAACAGGATCTTAGATGACCATTTGGCAGAGCAATCCCAAATTAGTCTAGTGTGATATTCATTAAGTATTTGTTTGGGGTTACTCTAGTTACACATGGCAAAAATTGAGTTCCAAACATCTGCCAAAACGCCAGAGAAAATGTGTAGGATGGCTTTTCAGAGGGATGTTATGTATGCTGATGAGCCAAAATATTATGAACATTGCACACTACAAAATTAAATGCCACTTGGTCACATTGTGGGCATATAACATGGTAAGAAAAGTAATAAGTAGAGTTGAGACCAATGGGGAACCATTCTAGCACACATTATGGACATATAACATAGTAAGCAAAGTAATAAGCAAAGTTGAGACAAATGGGGAATCATTCTATCAATGATACCAGTTGAAAATGAAAAAAATCCACTGACATTAGCAACTTTTAAAAATGGAGGCCAGTTTGATCCAGCACCTGGGATTGGGCATCTCTGAAATGGTGAATCATGCTACTATCATGAGCACATATCAAAATTAGTCAAAAGATGGTGACATCATAAGTAGGTGACAAGCTGTTGGAAACCCATGCCTCACTACAGAGCATGAAGCTCAGAGGCTTCCCCACTCCACAGAGCAGACTATGTGGCAATCTGTGGCAAAGTACAGTGCTGGTCAAAGAACAAATGTTTCACAGCACACCATTCAGCACATGTCTGAACAATGGACTTTGTAGAAGAAGACCCCCTACCCATGATGTCCCAGTGACATTATCAATTACAATTATGGTTGGTGTGAATCATCAAGCTTGGACCATGGAGCAAAGAAAATTTATTGCCTGGTCAGATGAATCACATTTCTTTATGTCTGGATATAATGTCACCAAGGGAGACAACTACTTGAAACATGCACTATACTACAGACACAGGCTGTTGGGGGAACTGTTATGCTACAGGGGCTATTCACATTCTTTCATGGAAGCTATGGTAGCAACTGAAGACACGACGACAGCTTTAGTCTGCATGAACGTTGTGGTTAACCATCTACATTCCTTTGTGCTTTATGTCTTCCCTGACAGTAGTAGCATCTTCCTTCAGGATAACTGTCTGTGTCACAAGGCCAGAATCATGCTAAAGTGTTTTGAGGAGCATGGTAGTGAACTCAAGCTGATTTATCAGCCATCAAATTCACCTGATCTGAATCAGATGTAACACATCTGGGATGCTATTTTGTGCCAGCTCCAAGCCCACAAACCACCAATGGATAAATTATGGGACTTGCATGACCTGGGAGTAGACATCTGGTGCCACGTACCTTGCAAAAACTATAATGTTCTTGCCAAATCGATTTCATGCTGAATAGCTGTGATACTGTATTTCGAGGATGGACTAACATGCTATTAAGCATATTTTTTCATATATGTTACAAATTCTTAAATATGACCTTGGCCTAAATTTAATAAAAAAATAATGTATTAGTCTTTGGAATTACTCACTTTACTTGTGGAGACTTACTATATTTAAACCAACAATTTTCATCTACATTATACCATACATACTGCTAGGAACTAATTAAGATTTTATCTGCAGAATAGTCTCTGGCTAAAATAATTGATTTCAGATTAGATTTAAAATTTGTTTTATTATCTCTTAGACATTTTAGGTTATTGGGAAAATGAATTAAGACATCCGTGTTTGACTTCAAGTAAATAGCAGCTGTACATACTTATTTCTGTTATGAAACTAAATATTATTTTCTGTTACATGAACTCATTCCTAAATGATCAGCAAGTATCTATATTTAAATGAAACTTAAGTTAATGTCTTAGACATTGGTTCCTTTTTGGGCTTTTTAAAAAGATCCAGTTAAAATACCTAACTCAATTAAGAAGCTCCTCGAAGAATCCTATTGGTGAACAACACACATTTGTTTTGCTTTGTATACTCAATTATTTCTTCCTAAGTGAACATTTGTCCCAGAGAATACACAAAATGTGCTTGGACATTCTTTGTTCATTTCTGAAACCAACAGTTGTGCAAAGAACAAAAGTCATTGAACTTACTGTCAGAGTAACTTAAGCTGGAAATTTCTGCACTATTTACTGACTCCTATTTTTGTGTTGCATTTACTTATGGTATTATTATATTTGCTGCACAGAAGTGAATGTACTGGTTTAAAAAGAAACAAAAGATCTATCCCTTTAGAATAAATCTGATGACCTTTTGTTCGATAGGTCCATAGTGAGGAGATTCTCAAGGATGAGAAACAAAAACATTATAAAAAAAAAGTATCCCAATATTGTGTCCTAAGTGAAATGGGCCTCATGAATGTGGAAATGTGAAAGATATTTCCAGTTTTAAATCTATATCAACATCTATGCTTTGCAAACCATTGTGATGTGCACGGCAGTAGGTACTTCATATTGTACCAGTAGTTTAGGGCTTGTTCGTATTCTGTTCATCTGTAGAGTGTGGGAAGAATGATTGCTTAAATACACATGTGCACACTCTAATCAGTTTAATTTTGTATTTGTGATCTCTTTGAGAGCAATACATAGGTGATTGTTTTGCACTCCTAGATTCCTCACTTACAGCAAGTTCTTGAATCATAGTAAGTATGTGTCCATGTGAAAGTTGGCATCTATCTTCATGTGCAAGACAGTTCAGTTTTTTAAGCATTTCCACGATGCCCTCCCATGGCTTACACATATCTTTATCATTCATGCTGCCTTGTTTGTATTCACTGAATAGCCCCTGTTAGTCCTATTTGGTGTAGGTCTCACACACTTCAGCAATATTCTGGGATGTGTAGCACGAGTATGTTGTGAGCACTCTCTTTTATTAACTGATTACATTTTCCTAAAATCCCCACCAATGAATCAAAGTCTGCCACCTGCTTTACCTATATGACTGTTCCATCACATATCCCTACAAACTGTCATTCATAGGAATATGTATAATTGAATGATTCCAGTTATGACTCGCTGCCATTGCAATAATAGAATACTACATTTTCTAGTTTTCCAAAGAGCAAAATTTTACATTTCTGAACATGTAAATCAAATTCCCAATCTTTACGTCTCTTTGAAATCTTATCAAGGTCTGACTGGATCTTTGTGCAGCTTTTTCTGGACATTACTTCATTATACATAACTGCTGCATATGCAAAAAGTCTTACATTACTATTAACATTTTCTGGAGGGTCATTAACATATGATATGAAAAGCAAGGGGCTCAACACACTTCCATAAGGTATGCCTGAAGTTACCTTCTACATACATCAATGACTCTCCATCCAAGATGACATGCCGCGTCCACCCACACAATGTTCTGTGACCTAAGCAAAGCATTCGATTCAGTGAATCACAAAATGCTGCTCTATAAATTAGAGAGATATGGGATCAGCGGGAGTGCCCTCCAGTGGCTGACCTCATATTTGACAGACAGTAAGCAAAGAGTTATAACAACATCTAACTCTGCAAATTACTCATAAAAATGGGAAACTATCTTACTGGGTGTTCCCCAGGGCTCAGTTTTGGCACCAATTCTCTTTCTGTTTTATATAAATGATTTACCCTTGAACGTCAATGCAAAGTCAGTCCTATTTTCAGATGACACTTCAGTGCTGACTGAAAAAAGTAGCTCTGCAGAAATCACTGACTGTGTTGTAAACACTTTGGATTCTCTGGAAGGCTGGTTTCAATTAAATGGTCTGAAACTAAATATTACAAAAACGCAACTCACACAGTTCAAAACAGACAATCTAAACCAAGTAAGATCTATGTCCTACATAAAAACGAGAAGATAGAACCAACAAGCACAGTGAAATTCTTAGGACTAACCTTGGACAAAAACTTAAGCTGGCAGGCACATTTAGAATATTTAGTTAACAAATTAAATAGCCTTTATCTTACAATGGGAATATTACATGGTGTAATAAACATGAACAGCCAAAAAATTGTGTACCATAGTTACTTTGAATCTGTCATCAGATGTGGTATAATTTTTTGGGGTAATTCAAGTTATATGGTACGGATATTAAAAGTTCAAAAGAGAATCATTAGGAAGATGTGTGCTGCACATCCAAGAACCTCATAGCAATGCAATGTCATGTGACTAGGGCCTCCCGTCGGTTAGACCGTTCGCCGGGTGCAAGTCTTTCGATTTGATGCCACTTCGGCAACTTGCGCATTGATGTGGATGAAATGATGACGATTAGGACAACACAACACGCAGTCCCTGAGCGGAGAAAATCTCCGACCCAGTTGGGAATTGAACCCGGGCCCCTAGGACTGACATTCCGTCACGCTGACCACTTGGCTACAGGGGGTGGACCAAGAACCTCATGCTGCCCGTTGTTTAAAAAACTAAATATATTATCTGTTCTGTTACTATACATTTTTGAAATTGTAATTTTCCTGAACAGTAAACCTGAACTTTCCAAAGAATTTCACTTCAAACACACTTACACAACTAGGTAAAAACAAAATTTTATGCTGGCTCGACACCAATTAAAGCTATATTCTATGACTCTTCAGTATATGAGCATGAAAATATACAATAAATTAAGGGGCTGTGATATTCTGAGCATGGAAATTGATCACCTAAAGAAAAAAATAGATAAACTCTTAGTGGAAAAATGTTATTATTCAGTGGAGTTTATGTATGATGACGTGATAATTTAAACAGGGCAACTAACATCTCTGTTAATAAAAAATGTTTTGTACAAAAATGTAAAATTATTGTACTGCTAGAAAATTGTTTGATAACTCTGCTTGTTATTAATTTAAGTCTGTAAACTAAATCCCTTAAATTATATACTGACATGTCTTCAATACAACAGATCACATGATCTGAATATTGTTTGTTATGAGATGAAATAAATCAAATCAAATCACCCTACCAAGACCACCTCAACCCTGTCATAAATTTTGCATGGTACCCCATATAATAATCTTGGGTATGGTAGTGAGTCAAATTAATTTTGAAAGTCAGGAAGTACTGCATTTACCTGTCTGCCAAGACCCACGGCTTTCAGTATGTCGCATGAGAGATGTGCGACTCGTTTTTCACATGGTAGACATTTTCAGAATCCATCCTGGTTGGCATAGAAGTGGTCATTCGACATACCTTCTCACTTTTGAACTCAGAACATGTTTTCAGATTCTAGAACAAATGGATGTCAAGGATACTGGACAGCAGTTTTGTGGACGAGTGGTATGGTCCTTCCAATTGAATTTATCATAAAGTTGTAATTCCAAGAATTCACATCTGTCAACCTCTTCTATCAGTTTTTCATCACAATTATGGTAATGGAACGTCCTCATTGTGAATATAATAATGACATCTTCAGTAAGCTAAACAAGCTTCAAATGATATGTAGCACCATAAATAGCACATTAAATAATAAGATCAGGAGAGACAAAATTCTACACAAAGTAATGGCACACCTATTCTCACATATGGAAGGTAGACTTGGACAATAACAATACAGATAGAAGAATACAGTCAGCTGAGATGAAATTTTTGAGGAAAGTAGAAGGATGTACTCTGAGAGATCTTACAAAGAGTTCTGAAACAAAAAAAATTAAATATATTTTGCATGGATGAAAAAACTGAATACAGAGAAACAAAATAGAAGAAGTATATTAAAAGAATGGGAGCAGAAAGAATAATTAGATGTGTAACAGACTATATACTTAAAGGAAAGAGAGATACGAGAAGACCACAGAAAAGGAGGCTTTTGTGAAGACAGAACAGATATGAGCCTTCTCGTTGAAGTAAAGAAGAAGAAATGCCTTGGAGAAATAAATATAATTTTAGGAGTGAAGGTAACAACACAGTGAATAGCTGAGGCACTGTATTGATAGGTGCATGAACAAGACTGAGAACATTGCTGTCTTTTGGTAAAATCCTTCTTTAGACTTATAGAGTACACTTACACACGTATAGACTTGTACAGCTACATTGCTCCCAGTGACTGCACTGAGCCAGCTTTGCAGTTCAACAGAGGTGAGGGGCTGTCACCTGTGAAGTGATCAACTGGAGAAAGGAGATAGGGAGCAGGAATGAGGTTGCTTGTCATTTTAGACATGTACTGAGAGGAAACCTCTTACAAGTCCTGAACTGCAACAAGCACGCCTTTTCTAAGTTTGGATGCAAAGAGTTCTCTAAAACCATCTACTAATATCCATGAAAATTTCTGTGACTATTCTTACTAAAACTGAACTTGATTTTAAAACTTCTAATTGTGATTAGGCCTATATATGTCAAGTGGAAAGACATCCTTCTACACAAGGATAGAAATAAACATAAAAAACTGAAGAACATGGAACTCTATTAGTGATTTCTCTTCAGCCATTAAAATTTTGTTTCCGTCTCGATTTATTTGAATTATTCAGCGCCACTTTTACATATTTTTAGTTAACTATGGGTTCAAGTCAATTGTTTTTAACATCTTTAATTTTATAAAAATTAAGCTTTCCTTGGAGATTAGATGCTTTGGACAGATCCCAAAAAACATCAGATGGTTATACTTCACTGTTTAAGAGCTTGTAGCATTATGTGTAAGTAGGTGAGGCAATCAGCCACCTAGAATTGGTACAAGGTAAACTGGATTTTTGTGTGTGTGTGTGTGTGTGTGTGTGTGTGTGTGTGTGTGTGTGAAGCTGTGCAGCCCCAGGGTCAAGTATGTGTTGCAGCTGGGTGGCCAGCCACAGCCACACCAGGTGAGCCAGGTACAGAGAGGAGCAAAAGACCAGATGTGGGGAAAATCCCAGTATGGGAAATTTGGATCATGCATCAGTTGCTTGAGAGGGCCAGCTTTGATCTCAGCAATGGTGGACTTTGAGACAAACTGATAGACAGTGTCTATAATAATTTACAACCAAATATTAATGCTAATCTGAATATATCAGCAATCCAAGAAAAATTTGGTTCAGCTAGTGACACCACAATACTTTTAATATCTTTAAAAACTACAGAAACTACAGAAACTCACATTGAATAAACATTTTCACAATAACTTACTGAATCAACAACTTTTAATCACATCATGTGATTTCAACAAACATTATCTTAGATGACAACATTGTGCTAAAGCTATCATCCCTGAAAGCTACATATCTGTATCTGTTTTATTTGTTGATTTACTATAGCTTTTATATTTTTTTTATGCTTCTGTCAAGAAGGTATAAATAATTATTTAAATAATATTTAACAACAGAGCACACTTGCACAAAAATACTGGCTCTTATCTATTGACAAACTTTTGTTTATAATTATTGTAAATGACCTGAGTGTGACTGAATATTTATAACATTTCTTTATTTAAATATTCTTATAATATATTAGTTTATCCCAGGAAGTGGTCATGATGAGTCAAATCATGTTTGTAGAACATCAGGATGATGTATTTTTGGTGGGGATGGCCTTCAGCCAATGGAAAAGCAGACAGTAGAGGAACACTATGTGAATCAACTGGAGACTGGGACTTTTTGAGAGAGGAGCTCAAGGGAGCTATTATGGACACTTTATGTTGAGTTCTCGAAGGAGGCAGACCTGCCTGTGGTAAGAAATGGTATTTGATCTTGAAGATGTTTGGGTCTGGGTGGTGAACGGCTGTTAATGCACTTTTTAACTTTATGTTTCAAGACGTCTGGATGTGCTCCAGAATAGGACTCTTAACTATTTCTGTTCTGGCATAACTATGGATGCCGGAACAAAGAGGCGGCACACAAGAGCAGAGAAGGCGGTGAAGAAAGAGCGGCAAATGGTGTGTGGAAACGGACCAGGCTGCACCAGGCACACCCCCTGCAGCAAGTGAATATATACGCAGCTCCTCCTAGCCTCGGCCGCTTAGATCAGCAACATGTTTAGTACTTCACTGTCAGACTGTATAGTTTTCATGTCACCTCTTGCTAGCAGCATTTGCTATAGTCAAGTCAAGTATTGTCAATTTACTTTCTGAAAATAAAACTACTAATGTTATTTGATTGAATCGTTGTATAGCATTCTGAAAATGCTGCATCCCATGGCCACACTATTAGGAATGAGGGGGGCAAGACACCACAATTTCCACTTGATTTATGGAACTGAAAGTAGACAGAGTATATGTTACTGGCTTCAGCAGCCAGACAGTGGTCATGTGTGTGCAAGTTGTGGTTTGTGTGTGTGTGTGTGTGTGTTCTCTGTTTCCAATGCAGGTCTTGTTGGCCAAAAGCTCACTTTCTGACAGTCTTTTTGTTGTGCCTACCTGTGACTCAATATCTCCACTATACGGTGAGTAGCAACTATGCTGTTTCACAATATTGTTACATTCCATCCTGGATTTTCCTTTGCTTGATTTACTTACTAATCCATGTATTACGTCTGTTAATTTGTGAGTTATGATGTTGAACTCTGAACTGTTTTTAGCTGGTGAAGATCTCATTTCCTGTGATTGTGAAATGGACTTTGTTTTCATGTATCTTTAATGACTATTAAAGTCTGGCAAATATGCTACCATTCTTGTAACACTCTCAATGTAAGTTTGCTGCATTTGATATTTTCGGTCTGAATTTTAATTGAGTTTCATAGGACCACTTCCCATTTATTCGAGGTGTCCTTTCATGAATAAACATTATTCAACATAATTCTCTGTTGTCTACAGCAATTACAGACGTTAGAATAGAACCCTTGTTATTAAATTATTCATTTAATTTTATTTTGTATTCCTTTATACTTTATTACGTCGCAATTCTATCCAAAGCATAGACTATTTGACTGCAGGATCACAGCTACAGATTATTATTTGCAATGAGTTAGCTGCAGGGCATGAAAGCAGATGTGCATGGTTTGACCCTGTGACTACATCGAGCTATTCCTTCTCAACATTGCCGTGCATAGCCCAAGTACCTAAAGTACAAGCAACTGAAGGAAATGATGCAACTGCTTTGCTCATATGGGGTACTGTTAGAAAGAGCAATTACTTAGCAACAGAAATCGTCAGGTGCCAATGCAACCTGTAGTATTTGATTAATAACTGTAGTACTTTTTGAGTATATGTATAAATGGCACTATCAATTGGGTAAACTTTCTTGATCTAAAACTTTACCAAGTAAATTGTTTCAACATAAGTGTAATGCCACTCTTGTGTACATTAGTTTCACAAATATTTTAAAGAAAGAGGTCACTAAGGAAAGTGCCTTGTTTTATAGAGAAGACCGACTGAAAAATATTGTAATACATCTTGAAAAATAATCCCTGTGCTAGAGATGCAGTACACAAAGGGGCAGTTAAATGAAAACTAAGTACACAACACAATAGGACTATGGAATTGTTTTATTCAAAAGTAATCACCACACATATTTAAACATTTATCCCACTGGGAAATGAGACAATCATTTCCTGTTTCATAGAATGCAGTTGGCTGCTGACAGATCCACTATCACACCCACTCATGCTCTTCTTTGTTCAACTGAAACCAATATCCACACATATTTCTTCGCCAAAGATGTGAAATCAAACAGTGAAACATCTGGGCTGTACAGCAGATGCTGCAGTGTTTCCCAAACAAATCACTGAAGCATAGCCCTCATTCGATAGGTAGTGCAGGGTCAGGCAACATCATGCACTAGGATGATTCTCTCTGACAGCTTTCTTAGGCATTTTGCCTTTAAGGCACATCACAGTTCCTGTAAAGTGTTTTCATGGGACTGTGCATTCATTATGGTTTCACACTCAAGTATCTCAATGAGCAGAAGGCCCCTGCAGTTGAAGAAGATCATCGTGACATTACTGAAACTACTGTGAAAAACTTTGGATTTCTTTGGTGTAGGAGATGTGGGATGTTTCCACTGTTGGCTTTGCCATTTGCCATCAGACAGTGAGAATGCTGTCAGACAGAATCATCCTGTGAGATTATAGTGCCCTCCATCACACTGCCAATTGCTCAAAGGCTACAATTCAGTGATATGGTTGGAAAACACTGCAACATCCTCCATACAGCCTGCATCTTTCCCCATACAATTTTCACATCTTCGGTGACCTGAAGAAAGACAAGCATGGACATCAGTCAGATGAGGAAGTGCAAGGGTGGGAGTGGCTGTGACTATGTCAGTGGCCGATTGCTTTCTAGGAAACAGGAATTGATCATCTCATCTCCCAGTGGGATAAATATATTAAAGCATGTGGTTCTTACTTATGGTGGGTGTTAGTTTTTAATTTGACTGCCCCTCATTTATACCACCATAATTTAATCATAGCTAACACTTGGTTCAAGAATCATAAAAGAAAGTTGTATACATGGAAGAATCCTGGAGATACTAAAAAGTATCAGATAGATTATATAATGGTAAGACAGAGATTTAGGAACCAGGTTTTAAATTGTAGGACATTTCCAGGGGCAGATGTGGACTCTGACCACAATCTATTGGTTATGAACTGTAGATTAAAACTGAAGAATCTGCAAAAAGTTGGGAATTTAAGGAGATGGGACCTGGATACACTAACTAAACCAGAGGTTGTACAGAGTTTCAGGGAGAGCATAAGGGAACAATTGACAGGAATGGGGGAAAGAAATACAGTAGAAGAAGAATGGGTAGCTCTGAGGGATGAAGTAGTGAAGGCAGCAGAGGATCAAGTAGGTGAAAAGACGAGGGCTAGTAGAAATCCTTGGGTAACAGAAGAAATATTGAATTTAATTGATGAAAGGAGAAAATATAAAAATGCAGTAAATGAAGCAGGCAAAAAGGAATACAAACGTCTCAAAAATGAGATCGACAGGAAGTGCAAAATGGATAAGCAGGCATGGCTAGAGGACAAATGTAAGGATTTAGAGGCTTATCTCACTAGGGGTAAGATAGATACAGCCTACAGGAAAATTAAAGAGACCTTTGGAGAAAAGAGAGCCACTTATATGAATATCAAGAGCTCAGATGGAAACCCAGTTCTAAGCAAAGAAGGGAAAGCAGAAAGGTGGAAGGAGTATATAGAGGGTCTATACAAAGGCGATGTACTTGAGGACAATATTATGGAAATGGGAGAGGATGTAGATGAAGATGAAATGGGAGATATGGTACTGCGTGAAGAGTTTGACAGAGCACTAAAAGACCTGAGTCGAAACAAGGCCCCGGGAGTAGACAACATTCCATTAGAACTACTGACGGCCTTGGGAGAGCCAGTCCTGACAAAACTCTACCATCTGGTGAGCAAGATGTATGAGACAGGCGAAATACCCTCAGACTTCAAGAAGAATATAATAATTCCAATCCCAAAGAAAGCAGGTGTTGACAGATGTGAAAATTACCAAACTATCAGTTTAATAAGTCACAACTGCAAAATACTAACACGAATTATTTACAGACGAGTGGAAAAACTGGTAGAAGCCGACCACGGGGAAGATCAGTTTGGATTCTGTAGAAATGTTGGAACACGTGAGGCAATACTGACCTTACGACTTATCTTAGAAGAAAGATTAAGGAAAGGCAAACCTACATTCCTAGCATTTGTAGACTTAGAGAAAGCTTTTGACAATGTTGACTGGAATACTCTCTTTCAAATTCTAAAGGTGGCAGGGGTAAAATATAGGGGGCGAAACGCTATTTACAATTTGTACAGAAACCAGATGGCAGTTATAAGAGTCGAGGGGCATGAAAGGGAAGCAGTGGTTGGGAAGGGAGTGAGACAGGGTTGTAGCCTCTCCCCGATGTTATTCAATCTGTATATTGAGCAAGCAGTAAAGGAAACAAAAGAAAAATTTGGAGTAGGTATTAAAATCCATGGAGAAGAAATAAAAGCTTTGAGGTTCGCCGATGACATTGTAATTCTGTCAGAGACAGCAAAGGACTAGGAAGAGCAGTTGAACGGAATGGACAGTGCCTTGAAAGGAGGATACGAGATGAACATCAACAAAAGCAATGAGACACTTGAAGTAGTAAAGGAGTTTCGCTATTTGGGGAGCAAAATAACTGATGATGGTCGAAGTAGAGAGGATATAAAATGTAGACTGGCAATGGCAAGGAAAGCGTTTCTGAAGAAGAGAAATTTGTTAACATCGAATATAGATTTAAGTGTCAGAAGTCGTTTCTGAAAGTATTTGTATGGAGTGTAGCCATGTATGGAAGTGAAACATGGACAATAAATAGTTTAGACAAGAAGAGAATAGAAGCTTTCAAAATGTGGTGCTACAGAAGAATGTTGAAGATTAGGTGGGTAGATCACATAACTAATGAGGAGGTATTGAATAGGATTGGGGAGAAGAGAAGTTTGTGGCACAACTTGACTAGAAGAAGGGATCGGTTGGTAAGACATGTCCTGAGGCATCGAGGGATCACAAATTTAGCATTGGAGGGCATAGTGGAGGGTAAAAATCGTAGAGGGAGACCAAGAGATGAATACACTAAGCAGATTCAGAAGGATGTAGGTTGCAGTAGGTACTGGGAGATGAAGGAGCTTGCACAGGATAGATTAGCATGGAGAGCTGCATCAAACCAGTCTCAGGACTGAAGACCACAACAACAACAACAACAGACATAATTTATTAAATTATCACAAGTCTTCTGTATGCTGTTCTAAACACCATAAAAGCCACACAATCTCTCATATTTGAGAAGTTTTATAATTCTATTACTATCACTGGAATATACCAGTAGCACTACTAATTGCTTAAATTTTTGTTGAATGACATTGTCTATACGACCTCATCCTCCTTAAATTGCACTGGTTGTCTTTTTTGATTCCATGCATAGAATGCAATTATTAAAAATATATTCAACTTGTGAACTATCTGTAACAGAATGGTCCTTGCTAAACTGTGCACTTTCTAGTTGTATTGTCTTTCACTTCACAATATTTTATTTGCTTTCAGTTTATTATCAGCATCATTAATTTCTGTTATAATATGAATGTTTCCAGACTTTTTTAATAACTTTTCTTAATATCATACACTTTTTGTAAAATGTAAGTGATACAGAATATTTACTTGTTCAGAGTGTTGATAAATTTGTCTTCTTGATTTAGGATACATTTAATACTTCCACAGTTTACATATTTTTAATTAAATTTTGGACAGTCTTTTCATAGAACTTATATAATATATAAAGTTAATATCGCTGTTAACTGCAGCTTCAGATTTAGCAAATGTTTGGAGACCTAAAACAATAGTCCTACATAGCTCTCTGAAGAGAGTTAGTTCTCTAGCTATTACTGATCTTTCATGCAATAAACAGTACTAAAGTAACTGTTAGTATTTTAATATGATTCTGGAAAATCCTGTGTGGAATACATCATGGTACATATGCAGATAAATATGGAATGAAAACTGGCAACTCAGCTTACATGTATACATACACAGCTACATTGTGTTATGTGGCAGTTTTTGACAAACTGATACATAACCAAATTATTATTCCAGAACTCTGTAAACAAATTGAACTTGAGTGTGACCTTTAGTTTCATTCCAATGTTGATTAAACCTTTTTTTTTAACAATGTAGGGAAAGATAGATTGCTACTTACTGTAAACCGAGCGAGGTGGCGCAGTGGTTAGCACACTGGACTCGCATTCGGGAGGACGACGGTTCAATCCCGTCTCCGGCCATCCTGATTTAGGTTTTCCGTGATTTCCCTAAATCGCTTCAGGCAAATGCCGGGATGGTTCCTTTGAAAGGGCACGGCCGATTTCCTTCCCCATCCTTCCCTCACCCGAGCCTGCGCTCCGTCTCTAATGACCTCGTTGTCGACGGGACGTTAAACACTAACCACCACCACCACCACTTACTGTAAAGAAGACAAATCAAGCTGCAAACAGGCATGATTATAAGACATTCACATATAGCTTACAGCTACAGCCTCCATCAGTAAAGAGAGAGACACACACACACACACACACACACACACACACACACACACACACACACACACACACACACACACACACACACACACACACACACACACACACACACGCGCGCGCGCGCGCGCGCGCGCGTCGAGATGCTGGAGTTGTCAATCGCATGTGCATGAGGTGTGCTTGCTTGTATGTGAATGTCGTGTGTGTGTCTCTCTAACTCACGAAGGCCACATGTGAGTGTCTTAATTGTGCCTATCTGCAACTTGATGTGTCTTCTTTACAGTGAGTAACAAACTACCTTTTCCTACATTGTTGATATTCCTACATGGAGTTTGCATTGTTTGATTGAAACATATCTTTAATATATCTACATGGGCTATGGACCCAAGTTGTATTTGTTGGGGCCTCCCCTATTGTCAACCCCGTTTGCAATAGTTTCCTTTGTACAACTTTTCATTAATTTCACATGATTTCATGGGTGGGGTGATCTCCTTATCAATTAGGTCACCAGCTATGGGTCTTACTAGCACCATAAGGGCATGCTGAGTACCTAACCATAGTCTCACATAAAATCTTGTGGACTCTGCCAGTCTTCTGACATACACAGTTGCCTTATATGTTGCGTAAATAAGGTTTCTGTGATACTTTTTTTCATGTGCTTCCCTTCACTGCTAACTGCAAATGTGCAGTAATCTACAATTTCAAGCATATTCTTTTCTTCCATTTTAGATAAGAAAACCTTAATAATAACCAACGAAAACTGAATAAAATAGATTTAAGTTGCTTGCACTCTACTACTTTGTGCTTCTTTACAGGAAAGGTTAGTGAGTAAAGTCCATCGTTTCTTTGTTTCATTGCTGAGGACTTTTTGGGAGATATTTTTATGTTTGGTTTTTGTGTTGTGTTTGGAAGAATTTACTGTGTTTTATTACATGCAGGGAACTAAATAACAGTTTTTGAAATTTTTTGGTTGTTAATTTTTGGACATTTGTGTGTGGGTTAGCAACAGCAATGTAGATGGCCCCAGCAAGAAAGTGCCAAGTCACATTTTTGGACAAATGAAACTTTGGGTCAAGCTGCTGGAAAACCATTCTGGAGTGTAATTAGCAGTCTTCGAAAGGGAGGTAAGAAGGTAATGACAAGTATTTTGGACAGGTCAGGAAAACTGCTGGTGAATCCTGTTGATTCCTTGGGCAGATGGAGGGAATATTTTGAAGAGTTGCTCAATGTAGGTGAAAATACAATCAGTGATGTTTCAGATTTCAATGTACAATGAGATAGGAATGATGACTGAAATAGGATCACACTTGAGGAAGTGGAGAAAATGGTCAATAGATTGCAGTGCAAAAAAGCGGGTGGGGTGGATGAAATTAAGTCGGAACTCATCAAATACAGTGGGATGACAGGTCTTAAGCGGCTACACAGAATAACTGAAATGGTGTGGGAGTCGGGACAGGTTCCATCAGACTGGACGAAAGCAGTAATCACACCAGTCTTTAAACATGGAAACAGAAAAGACTGTAACAACTACAGAGGTTCAGCGTTGTGGGTAAAATCTTCTCAGGTATTGTTGAAAGGAAAGTGCGAGTATTAGTTGATGACAAATTGGATGAAAATCAGTGTGGGTTTAGGCCTCTTAGAGGTTGTCAGGACCAGATCTTTAGCTTACGGCAAATAATGGAGAAGTGTTACGAGTGGAACAGGGAATTGTATCTATGCTTTATAGATCTAGAGAAGGCATATGACTGGGTTCCTAGGAGGAAGTTATTGTCTGTTTTACGAGATTATGGAATAGGAGGCAAACTTTTGCAAGCAATTAAAGGTCTTTACATAGATAGTTAGGCGGCAGTTAGAGTTGACGGTAAATTGAGTTCATGGTTCACAGTAGTTTCAGGGGTAAGACAAGGCTGCAACCTGTCTCCACTGTTGTTCACATTATTTATGGATCATATGTTGAAAACAATAGACTGGCTGCGTGAGATTAAGATACGTGAACACAAAATAAGCAGTCTCGCATATGCGGATGACTTAGTTGTGAAGGCAGATTCGATGGAAAGTTTGAAAAGTAATATTTCAGAGCTAGATCAGAAATGTAAGGACTATGGTATGAAGATTACCATCTACAAAACGAAAGTAATGTCAGTGAAAAAGAGATATAAACGGATTGAGTGCCAAATAGGAGGAACAAAGTTAGAACAGGTGGACGGTTTCAAGTACTTAGGATGCATATTCTCACAGGATGGCAACATAGTGAAAGAATGGGAAGCGAGATGTAGCAAAGCTAATGCAGTGAGCACTCAGCTACGATCTACTCTCTTCTGCAAGAAGGAAGTCAGTACCAAGACTAAGTTATCTGTGCACCGTTCAATCTTTCGACCAACTTTGTTGTATAGGAGCAAAAGCTGGGTGGATTCAGGTTACCTTATCAATAAGGTTGAGGTTACAAATATGAAAGTAGCTAGGATGATTGCAGGTACTAGTAGATGGGAACAATGGCAGGAAGGTGTCCACAATGAGGAAATCAAAGAAAAATTGGGAATGAACTCTATAGATGTAGCAGTCAGGGCAAACAGGCTTAGATGGTGGGGTCATGTTACACGCATGGAGAAGCAAGGTTACCCAAGAGACTCATGGGTTCAGCAGTAGAGGGTAGGAGGAGTCAGGATAGACCGAGGAGAAGGTACCTGGATTCGGTTAAGAATGATTTTGAAGTAATAGGCTTAATATCAGAAGAGGCACCAATGTTAGCACTGAATAGGGAATCATGGAGGAATTTTATAAAGGAGACTATGCGCCAGACTGAACACTGAAAGGCATAATCAGTCTTAAATGATGATGATGATGATGAATTTTTGGACATTTGCTTGTAGGTTAGCAACAGCAATGTAGGTGGCCCCAGCAAGAAAGTGCCAAGCCACATTTTTGGACAAATGAAATTGACTGTGTATTTTTGTACAATGAGTTATACTGCAGATCATGGCATCAAGTGGTTCTGCAAAAATCTGATGAGATGACTGTTTTTAGGCTTCTGTCCTTGCCTGAATGCTTTACATATCTTTCACATCAGCAAGTCAATGTCAAGCAATACAACGAATTTGATGGAAGATGGCTTGCAGAAAGAAACTGAACTTTTCTACAGAAAACATTTATGAAGACAAAGACTCTAGTTCTCACTACGAATATTTACCATGTTCTGAGGATGAATTAACATCAGAAAGTGAAACTCAGGTATGTGTTTCTTGGCATTATATTGTTGTCATAGTTCATCATGTGTATTTGCTGGTTGGACAAAGTTTGGATTTCTGTTTATGAGACATGATTCTGATACTAATTTACTTGTCTTTATGAAATGATTACAGCATACATTACTTCACACCATTTAGGATCCTTAATTTTATATATACATAAAAATATGCTAAAAGCAAAATTGTTGCTTCACATTTTCTTGACTTAAAGATTCAAAATCTAAATTCATGAAAAATTTAACAGGTATTTTGAATAGTATAAACACTTGAAGTAATATATTGTTATTATGAAGTGTTTACAACAAAGTGCTTTTAATCTCTATACTTATATTTCCTATTGTTAAGATGACAGGTAACTCTGTTTCATGAAGAAAAAAGACGTCACATGAAACACTGCCATTCAATAGTCCTCTGTTAAGAGTCAACACAGGTGAATAAATAATAGTGAGTAAAACACATTTAGTGCCAGTATACATATTTGCACTTCCAGGTAAAATACATTGAACACAACAACCAAGGAACATTTAATTGCATACGTAAAACTCAGAGTGTACAATAGCACCGGAGAGG
The DNA here is from genome assembly GCF_023898315.1 of Schistocerca nitens. Lineage (NCBI taxonomy): Eukaryota > Metazoa > Arthropoda > Insecta > Orthoptera > Acrididae > Schistocerca > Schistocerca nitens. The sequence goes on along the minus strand of NC_064614.1, from coordinate 566,500,024 downwards.
TCTATTATATTCCACATGACGCACTTCGCTGCTGTTTCACACGAAATATATTGTTCATACAATTCCAACACCCCCCTTTGAACGCATATTTTGTGGCTTGCCTTCATGATATAAACCAAATAGTCCCACAATCTTTTCAGACTTATCTTTGTCCAAGGGTTTTGTCAGAAGGTCAGCCAAAATGTCTTCTGTGCGCAGGTATTCCATGGTGATGTTCTGTTGCTCTATGTGGTCCAAATAAAATGGTGCCTTATATTAAAATGTTTTGTTCTAGCTCTAGTGACATCATTTTTAGCTATGTTAATAGCTCCTTTATTGTCACAGAAGATCGTTATGGGTTCCACTATTAAATTGGGTTCTATTTCACATATTAATTTTCTTAGCCACAATGCTTCCTGTGTGGTGTAAGACAGCGCCATATACTCGGCCTCTGCGGTACTCAGTGCAACAGTTTTTTGCTTTTGACAAGACCATGAAATGAGGCCTCCCATTAATTTAAAGCAGCAGCCAGTAGTGGAGTGCCTATCTCCCAATTCACTCCTCCAGTCTGCATCACTGTAGCTTCCTAGTTTTGCATTACCTTCTCTATGGTATCTTAATTCATTGTTTGAAGTTCCTCTTAGGTATCGGAATATCCTTTTCACAGCTTTCCAGTGCTTTTCCTTTGGGTCTCTGCAATATTTGCTCACTGCATTAGTGGCAAAAGCAATGTTGGGTCATGACATTTGAGACAAATAAAACAGACTACCCACTGCTTCTAAATATGGAACATTCTTATCACAATCCACATCTGGCAATTGAATCTCAATGTAGACAAGTGTAATGTGCTGCGAATACATAGAAAGAAAGATCCCTTATCATTTAGCTACAATATAGCAGGTCAGCAACTGGAAGCAGTTAATTCCATAAAATATCTGGGAGTATGCATTAGGAGTGATTTAAAATGGAATGATCATATAAAGTTGATCGTCGGTAAAGCAGATGCCAGACTGAGATTCATTGAAGAATCCTAAGGAAATGCAATCTGAAAACAAAGGAAGTAGGTTACAGTATGCTTGTTCTCCCACTGCTTGAATACTGCTCAGCAGTGTGGGATCCATACCAGATAGGGTTGACAGAAAAGATAGAGAAGATCCAATGGAGAGCAGCGCGCTTCATTACAGTATCATTTAGTAATCACGAAGGCGTTATGGAGATAATAGATAAACTCCAGTGGAAGACTCTGCAGGAGAGACGCTCAGTAGCTTGGTATGGGCTTTTGTTGAAGTTTCGAGAACATACCTTCACTGAGGAGGTAAGCAGTATATTGCTCCCTCCTACGTATATCTCGCAAAGAGACCATGAGGATAAAATCAGAGAGATTAGAGCCCACACAGAGGCACACCGACAATCCTTCTTTCCACGAACAATACGAGACTGGAATAGTAGGGAGAACCGATAGAGGTACTCAAAGTACCCTCCGCCACACACCGTCAGATGGCTTGTGGGGTATGGATGTAGATGTAGATGTCTCATTTATATTTAACTTCACTCCTACTTCCATTGGAGTAGTTATGGGTTTACAGTCACTCATGCCAAATTTCTTTAAGATTTTTTCTGTATATGATGATTTATTTATTCTCAATTCTTGTCTCTCTTCATCCTTAGTAATCTGCACACCTAAATAATGTTTAACTTCTCCCAAACAATGCACCTTAAACTTGGTTTGCAGCTGTTTCTTAAAAATTCTCATTTGGCTTTTGTTTTCAGCCAGGATAAAGAAGTCATCCACACATATTGCCATTATTATTATCCCTTCTCTTTCATTTTTATAGTATATACTGGGATCTGCCTTAGATTGCTTCATATTCAGATTTATTAGAGTTATATGAAGACATAAATTCCAGCAAATAACCACTCTGTTTAAGTCCATAAATACTTTTTTGCAAATGCCAAATCTTTTCCCTTTCCAATCTGGTTTTCATAGCTTCTCTTGGTGGAATGACATATATCTCCTCCTTCAATTTCCCATTTAAATATACTGTTTTTACATCCATGTGATGAATTGTTAAATTTCATTTTGCCGCCAAGGCTAAAAGATATCTCAATGAGGCATACTTGAGTTTCTTTGTAATCTACCGCCTGCTTTTGCAAATATCCAAGTCATGCTTTATATCTTGGTGAGGAATTTTCGGAACTCTTCAAAGCGAATACCCATCTTACCTGTAATGGCTTCTTATCTGCTGGTATATTTACCCATTCAAAGGTTTCATTCTGAGGTAAAGATTCCAATTCTCTCTCCATCGCTTCTTTCCATTCTTGAGAGTTCGGGCCATTCATTGCTTCTTCTGCTGTTAAAAGACTGGGCTACATACATTTCAAAATTCAGATATTCTTTTGGTTTTGGTACACGAGAAGAACGCCTTACATTGTTCTCTTCATTTTGTTCGTCCTCAAACTCATTGTCATCATAAATAATCTCCATTTGCCTTTAACTGTCCTCTTCCTGTTCTTCACTTTCTCTTTATTCATAAGGTTTCACTCTTGGAACTAGGTGCTGTTAACTTAGTAGCCTTGCTCTCTTCTGAGTCCTTTGTATTTTCAAAGAATACTACATCTCTGCTTGTAACAATCCTTTTAACAACGGATCCATTAATCGGTAGCCCTTTGAATTCTCACAATAGCCTACAAAAATATACTTTTCAGCTTTCAGGTCCCATTTTCCTCTTAGCTGTTTTGGAATGTGCACCATTGCATCACACCCAAAAACTCTTATACTGCTTAGGTCAGGTTTCCATCCTACCCATATCCCATAGGGGTTTTTATTCCTTAATGCTTTTGTAGGTGATCTATTGTTCAAATATACGGCACTTGATACCGCATCTGCCCAAAAATCTTTTGATAACCCAGCACCAGTTATCATGCTCCGTGCACTCTGCTGCTGTTTCACATGAAATATATTGTTTACACAACTCCAACATCCTCCAAAACAACAAAGATCAAGGAAGAGGGTGCAACTCATGAAGAAGGTTCATAGGAATAAAAAAAGAAGCAACAAAAGTCATGAATATACATCTACTACAGATAATCCTGTTCCAGCATCAACAATAAGAGAAATGTGTAAGTGTCCATTAAAATTTTTTCAGTTGGATAAAGAATGTGTTCACTGGATTTTGGGCCTTGGGAGATTTTAATAAGTAAAATGCCAACCTCTTTGGCAGTTTGGCAGTATAGAAGCATGTTCTGTAATACAGAGATACAAGAAAAATTCTCCAGAAAGTTGTTGCCAAAACAATATTTTCATTTTTTAGAGCAAAAATTAATAGAAAGTCAGTGCGAGTTTGTAAAAAATCATTTATGAGCGTTCATGGCCTGCACAATCACAGAGGCCTATCAACAATATAATAATGAGAATAAAAACTACAGATGGAACACCTCCTTCTGGTAAACAACATAAACTTATCAATTGGTCTAACGTTTATACCATGATGCAGTGAATGGCGTTCATGCTCATATTAAGTCCATTCCCAAGTACTGTTCTCATTACAGTAGGTCACAAAATCCTGAAAGAGTCTATTTAGGCAGTGATATGAATATCACACAGCTGTATGAAAATTACTGTCAGTACTGCAAGGATGGCATCAAGGGATCACCAGTTTAGTATTGGAGGGCAGCGTGGAAAGTAAAAATCGTAGAGGGAGACCAAGAGATGAATACAGTAAGCAGATTCAGAAGGATGTAGGTTGCAGTAGGTACTGGGCGATGAAGAAGCTTGCACAGGATAGAGTAGCATGGAGAGCTACATCAAACCAGTCTCAGGACTGAAGACCACAACAACAACTGCAAGGACGCAAACCTACAAGCAGTATCTGAAAGTAAGTACAGAAAAATATTATGTGAAGAATATAATATAGGCTTTAAATTCCCAGCAGTAGATACATGTAAAACACGCAACTCTCTCCAGATAAAAACAGAAAATGGGACAGAAGAAGAGAAGACTGTTACACACATAAAAAGGGATTGCACTTGCATTTTGCTGAATCTTTGAAGTCCAAACTAAGTGAATTTTCAGAGTTGTCCAAGCATGATCCTAATATGCATGTGATATCCACAGATTTGCAACAAACATTGACCACTCCCAACCTCAATTCCTCTGCTGCCTTCTACTCCAGAAAACTGTGGACATTTAATGTTGGAATACTTGATTGTGGCCAGACTATTGGACATATGTTTGTATGGGATGAAAGTATTGCAGACTGAGGTAGAGATGAGATTGGTAGCTGTATCCTCAAATATATGAAAACAACACCCATCTCTGCAAAAAACTTACTGTTTTAGTGACAGCTGTGGGGGTCAGAATAAGAACTGGAATATAATGGCAGTTTGAAGTTATCTGATCCACACAAAGCGGTTTGAAGAAATTGAGCATTATTTCCTTATTCCTGGACACACTTACTTGCCTCTGATAGGGACTCTGCTAAAATTGAGAAATATCAGAGGAGACAATCCAACATATACTCTCCTTCACACTGGAGAGAAATAATTGCTTCTTGTGGCCGTAAACACAAGTTCACTGTCATAATTATGGAAAGTGGTGATTTCTTTGACATAACAGAAGTGAAAAATGGGCTGCTTACTACTAATAGGAAACAATGTGTTAGTGGTGTTCAGCTTAAATTTTCAGAGGCTGTATGCTTCAGATTTGAACAAACCAACCCATGAGTTGAACATTTATTTGTAAGCACTTATAATGTTAATGAAAATATTTTGTCTAATATGGGTTATGTTTTTTGTTCAACATAGTGCCAAGCAACATACCATCTCATTTTAAAATATTAGTTTCTATTAATGTAGTTTAAAATATTTATATTATGTCTCATAACACAAAATAAAATACACCAGAGAAACATATTACTTGGGTTCAACCAAAATTTAATCATTCACGTGATTTGAGGATTTGCTCAAATATTAATATGGCATTATCTCAAAAGCATAAAAATGTGGCTTGGCGTTTCCTTGCCGGGACCCCCTCAGTTTGTGACAGTATCCAGTATTTTGCATGAGATTGGTACAGGAGACTGCTTTACTGTTTTAATTTCATTGAGTATTCCAGTGGCCACTTTGATTTTTGGTTTTAGCTACGAAATTGTGTGAAGTTTTGGAGGTGCTGGTATTAGTTGTGGTTTAGTAGTATTAAAAAAAGTTGTTGCTTTCTTAGTAGAAAGAGAATTTCTAGATCACTATTGTTAGTTCTTTAAATAGTTCTACCATTGTAACTGAACTTAGGTAATGTAGACGTTAAGTTTCTTCAGCAACTGCTAAAATTTTACCAGAAGTGAGAAGTGTGGGTTCTGTCATAGGTTTGTGAATAGTGGGTTATGGTGTGGGATTTGTTCAAAGTATTTTCATTGGGATGGGGGGAGGGGGGAATGCAGTTGTGACAACAGTGGGCATTCTAGTGAGATCCTCTCCTGGGAATGCAGAATCTGTAGCAGAAATAAGTTGATAGAGGAGCAGGAGTGTAATTAAGGTGCAGTTACAAATGCAAAGGAGGAAATAGATAGGATGAGGAGGATGAAGGGTGGTGGGGAATGGCAACTGGCAGTTGGTAAGAAGGCAGCTAGGAGAAGGAGATATTCAGAGAGTTGCACTTTGCGTATATGCAATAGATTTGACCAACTGTTGAAGTTGAATGGAGAGGAGACTCTCATAGCTGTAGGTGTAGGAAACATGCACTAGTCCTCAGCAGTTAGGAAGCCTAAGTCAGTTGTAAATTCTAACAGAAAGACGAAGGTTCTGCTGGTAGGTAGCTTGCATAGTAGAGGTGTGGGCTAGCAGTTGCAGGAAGTGTTGGGGAGTGAGTACCGCATTGTGAAGCCTAGTGCAGAGTTAGGCTCAGGTCACTGACAGCATAGGGGAGTTATGTAGGAACTTTACATAAGAGGATCAGGTAGTGATTGTGGGTGGAGCAGGGAATAGTATTGATAGGGACAGGGAATATGATGTAGGTGGTGACCTAGTAAAGATAGCTACTCAAACTGGTGGCATTAATGTGCACTTCGTGCAGCTGTTTCATCATCATGATCAGCCTCATCTTAAAGCTGCTGTTAGGTGTGTTAACATGGGGCTGGAGAAGGCATTGCTGGCATAGGGCATGGCTCAAATAGCAGTAGTGAAAGGTGAGTCTATCAATAGAACGGGTTCCACTAGGTTTGGACTGCACCTCAATAGGTATGGGAAGGGGAGGCCAGCAAAGCTTAAGGTGACAGTGTAGTGGGTGGTGGTGGAATCTCTCATGGAAAATTTCTTTAGTAGTTGGTGTTTGAACCTCACCTCTTTTTGGTCTGGAGTCAGCTGATAGGTATAACTGCTTAAATAAAGTCCCTCAACAAAGGAATCACCTTCAGAGGAGGTCAGGTATCCAAGTAGAGAAGGAATTATCATATTTCCACAAAATATAAGAAGCATTAGAGATAAACTTAGTGAACTGCTTATAGATGTTGACACTGACATTTTTGTTATAACATAGTACCACTTAAATAATCTGACAATTAAAGTCTTCCTTTAACAAGATACAGGTTACCTGGCTGTTTTTCAAGTTCTTTGCAGTGTGCAAGAGTGGCCATGTACATAAAAAACAGTATTCCTTTTGAGTCTGTATACATATCACAGCACTGCACTGAACAGGTACACTATGTAATCAAAAGTATCTGGACACCCCCAAAACATATTTTTTCATATTAGGTGCAATTAGCTGACACCTACTGCTAGGTACTTCATATCAGTGACCTCAGTAGTCATTGGACATCGTGAGAGAGCAGAATGGGGTGCTCCACAGCTTTGAACGTGGTCAGGTGATTGGGTGTCACTTGTGTCGTATGCCTGTACACGAGACTTCCACACTCCTAAACATCCCTAGGTCCACAATTTCTGATGTGATAGTGAAGTGGAAATGTGAAGGGACATGTACAGCACAAAAGCGTACAGGCCGACCATGTCTGTTGACTGACAGAGACTGCTGACAGTTGAAGAGGATCATAATGCGTAATAGGCACACAGGCACACAGGAATTCCAAACTGCATCAGGATGCATTGCTAGTACTATGACACTAAGACGGGAGGTGAGGAAACCTTGATTTCATGGTCAAGTGGCTGCTTGTAAGCCACACATTATGCTGGTAAATGCCAAACAACGCCTTGCTTGATGTAAGGGGTGTAAACATTGGACGATTGAACAGTGGAAAAATGTTGTGTGGAGTGACATATTATGGTATACAATGTGGCAATTCAGTGTCAGTGTGTGGTTATGGCGAATGCCTGATGAACATCATCTGGCAGCGGTGTGGTACCAACAGCAGAATTTGGAGGTGGTGGTGTTATGGGGTGGTCGTGTTTTTCATGGAAGGGGTTTGCATCCCTTGTTGTTTTGCGTGGCACTATCACAGCACAGGCCTAAATTGATGTTTTAAGCACCTTCTTGCTTTCCACTCTTGAAGAGCAATTCAGGGATGGCGATTGCATTTTGAAAGATCGAGCACCTGTTCATAACTCACGGCCTGTGGCGAAATGGTTACAATACAATAACATGCCTGTAATGGACTGGCCTGCACAGAGTCCTGACCTGAATCCTATAGAACACCTTTGGAATGTGTGTGTGTGTGTGTGTGTGTGTGTGTGTGTGTGTGTGTGTGTGTGTGTGTGTGTGTGTGTGTATTTATTTTAGTTTAGCTTGTGAAAGGATAACTCTGCAAGCTAGCAAGTTTTATTTCTTTCATGTGCTTATCGACAACTTTGTCCAATTTAAAAATTTATTTGATGTATTTGTGCTAAAACAAGTCCCAGCACAAATTAATTGGCATCAGTTTTGAAAAAAGCAATGGAGTTGTGATGTTACATTGCAGTTTTTGACAAACTGACACTTAACCCAACTATCATTCATTTGTTTCAAATAACAAACCACATAAATAAATTTAACTCTAGTATGAGCTTTATTTTCATTTTGCAACTTGATGAAACCCGTCTTTATTATGTCTATGTGAGCTGTGGCCCCATGTCATCATATTTGTTAACAGCACCCTTATTGTCAACCCAAATTGCAGTAGTTTCCAATACATGACTTTTCATTGATTAATTCCACATGATTTCATGTTTGGGGCAATCGTTTCACTGATTAGATCACCAGCTACAGGCATTACTAGCGTCACAGGAGTGTGCTGAGCACCCAACTGTAGCCTCATACATGTTCTAGTACTGAGACTTTACTACTGTCATGCGTTGTGTTAAATAAAGCAGGTGATATTAACAAGAGTAGAGGGATGGAATAGCAAAGAGAAGGGAGGGGGGGGGGGGGGGACCTAGGGTCAGAGGAGAGAGGCTAGGAACACAGTGGAAGAGAGAGAACTTGACTGTGATGAAGTTAAAAACTTTCAGGGATGATGGGGGAGGGTAAATGTATCAGTCTGAGGAATGCAGTCCTGGTCCAGAAATGACCAAGTCAAAAGTTATAAGCAAAAATCATTCTGATACCTCAGACAATGGAATACATGTACTGGTACTGCTGTTGCTAAGGTTGAAGGGGGGGCAACTTTTAGACAAAACAAGCAAAAAAATTTTTAGTAAACATGGGTTCCAAAATGCATACCTTAAGAGCTATGAGCATTTGTTCATCTTCGATACCGTACCACGAAACCCAACTCTTCTACAGAATGAGTGTCCATAGCATTTTAGTGGCCTTATTTGTTGGGTATTTTTTCCCATTGTGGCTCACACTCCCTCCTCCAAAAATATGGAAACCATAGAGCTTGCAGTAGCAGAGACGTGTTTCGCAGTATTGAAGATGTAGTTGTTCATAGCTCTTAATGTATGCATCGTAGAGCTCATGTTTACAAGTTTTTTTTCTTTTTTGGTTGGTACTATTACCTCTGAAAGTTGCCTACCATACAACCTTAGCAACAACAGTACCGGTACATGCATTTCACTGTCAGATGCATCAGAGTGATTTTCAATAACTTTCAACTTGATCATTTCTGGCATTACATTTATCCTTCTAAATCATTCTAGAGAGTTTATAACATCATTATGGAACCAAACTCTAAAAGGTGAAATAATACACTGTGATTTAGTGTTGGATAGAATAGAGGAAGGGAAATAGTGAGGTTACTTAGTATACAGTGGTGGTAAAAATTCATGCATCAATGAACTGAAAGAAAGTGAGTGGAAACAGGCCCCCACTTTTTAACTATCCAACCATCACTACTAAAACACTGGAAGGGAGCACCCTTCTCAGTACCCAACATCCTCTTGGATTGGACAGCTGAGTTGCACCCTCTGGCAGATTTTTTGACTACTTTCCATCACACCTTATAATAAATATCCACCCAACAGCCTTTCTGATCTACTACCAAGTGGTATTCTGTCACTTATTCAACTAACAAAATATCATGTTCCATTCTTATGCTGACCCTAATTCAAACAGCTTGCTACTTTGGTCACGTGTATGGGAGTAATCCAAGTGCACGGCCTGTCCATGCTTTTGCCTATCACATGTTCCAGTCATAACAAGTACATCTTATAACGCCAGAAACAAAACCACATGTGAAAATAGTAGTTCATTTTACCAGACTTTTGTGCAGGCCTGACTACCAAACAACCCCTCCATCCACATGAGTGACCAAAGCCAAGGCTTACCACCTAGTGGTGGAGAATACCTTTGAGGACAACGTGGTTGACATCAAAGACTGCTTCATAATTTGTGCATCTGTATTCTTTGGTAAACTCCCTCCCTCTCCCTGTAACTACCTGCCCTCCTCTGCCATAAAACCATTTTCCAACATCACCTTCTCTGAACTGCATTGATGAGTAGACAACCTAGAGTTGAGGAATCCCTTCAGCCACAATTTTACCCTATTCTTCATCCATCTGAGCCCCTGTCCCCTCTCTCACCTGATCTGTCATGCTTTTGATCCCTTACCAGTTCAGTCTCCTCATGTTAATCTGATTCATAACGTTTTTAGCCACAGTGTTTTCCTAGTGGCCTCCTTTTCCCTCAATTTTTTATGACCCTCCCCCTATTCTCACATATTATTTCTCTGTGTGCAACTTACTGTTACCCACACTTTCATCACAGGAAGCTCTCTTGGTCTCACACTCCTAGGTCCTTCCCTTGCTGTCTCTCCCACTTCTAGGCCATGTTGTTTCCCTACCTGTGCTCTCCCGTCCCCTACCATAATCCTTGTTTATCTCACCTGCACTCTCCATTCACAGATCCTCACCCAATCCAGTCTACAGCATCAGGACAACACAGGTGTGTGTGTGTATGTGTGTTTGTGAGGAAGAGACTGAAGAACCAGAATAAGTTTTCATTCTTTGGCGGAATGTGCACTTGTTTAGAACTTCCTAGAGGATTAACCCTAGGACGCCTAAAGGGGGGGGGGGGGGAGGTTCGTTGAACCCACAATTTTTTTGTCCCCCCTGCTTTTGCCCAAGTAACTTTCATACTATATATTCCCTTTGAGTTATTGTTTGTTGCCTATTTTATGAAACATTATATTTTATAGAAAATTCCTGCTTTGAAAGAAAAAATAAATAAACTTATTATGGGTCCAACAACCCCCCCCCCTCCCCCTTAGGCTTCCATGCTATAGAAAATTTCCCTTAGTAGTATTTCATATTTCTCATCTCTACAACAATGCAAGTTAGTTTCTTGTTGGTTGGTATTCTTGATATTCACAACAATCGGTTTACTTTCAGAGGAAATGATTGTTGATGTCAGTCAGCTGTTATTTATCCTGTAAACTTGCAGTGAGTTAGTGCAGTTCCCTACTGTTCACACCCAGACCTAGAAATGACTAGAAGAATACGTGAATCATCTTTAGAAAGAGTTCTGAATGAAATTTTAGATGAAGATTCTGACTCGGGGAGTGAAAGAATATGAGGATGGTGTTACGGAGTATGACTCAGATCGGGAAAGTGATGTGGATGTTAGAGAAGATGAAGATAGCGCAGCTTCAGGCAGTGACCATCAGGATGTTATCGTGGACAAGTCTGGAAGAAGGTACGTAACCACACAGCCTAGAATTCCTCGGAGGTCTGTTGCTAATATAGTAAGAGAGCAGGCAGGAGTAACTGCAGTTGGTGTTTGCCATTCACCTGAAGAAGCCTTGAAGTTACTTCTTACGCCTGACATCATGGATGTTATAGTAAAACATTCAAATGAAGAGGCAGTTAGGCGAAATGTTGCTTTCAGTAATGAGAAAGAATTGTATGCCTTTATAGGAATCCTGATACTTATGGGGGCAAATAAGGACAATTCTGTCAGTGTACACGATCTTTGGTCAGACCTAATGGGTCGGCCAGTTTACAAGGGTATTATGGCAAGAGAATGTTTCAAGGAACTTATTGCAATCATAAGGTTTGATGACAAAAGTACCCGCCAGCTAAGAAGGGAAGCAGACAAGTTCACAGCAATCCCTGATGTTTTCGACAAAGTGAATGATAGGTTTCGACTTCTGTATAAACCAGGGGTCCATCTCACCATTGATGAGATGCTCAGCTTGTTTAGAGGGCGCTGCCCCTTCAAAGTATTTATGAAGGATAAACCGGGCAAGTATGGCATCCTTATACACATGATGTCCGATGCAGTTGACAGATACGTCTTATATATGGAACCCTATGCAGGTAATGTTCAGAATTTGTCGAAAGAAGAACAGGGTTCAGCAGCTGTCGTCAAACGTCTCGTAGCACCTGTGAAAAATACTGGTCGAAATATTACTACAGACCGATACTACACATCGGTGGATTTGGCGGAAGAGTTATACCAAGACTACAAAGTTACTACAGTAGGAACTCTCCAGTCAAACAGGAAGCATATTCCAGACATAATGAAGAACACGTCAAATCGAGAGCTATATTCATCAATGTTCTTGTTCACAGACCCATTAACAGGTAGGCCTCCAGTAACTTTGGTGTCCTACATAGCAAAAACAAAACCAAGTAAAAACTTACTGATGTTGCCAACAATGCACCGAGATAGAGGCACTGTTGGAGGAGAGAAGAATAAAAGTGAGATAAATGCATATTATAATTCCACTAAAAGTTGAATTGATACCATTGATCAAATGGCGCGTATGTACACCTGCAAGAGGGGAACAAAGAGATGGCCTCTATCTGTATTTTACTCTCTCATCGACATTTGTGCTATCAATGCAACCACCATATTCATCCAACAATATCCAAGATGGAATGAAAAGAAACATAACAAATGGAAACTTTACCTTCTGCAAGCTGGGATGGAACTAGTGAAATTGTCGGAAGAAGAAAGAAGTGCCAATGCAAGAGGGTTATCTAACCAAATTGTTCAATCAATGGAGACTATTCTAGAAAAGAAAATCAAAGAAGTGGCAACAGAAGCATGTCAGCCTCCTGCAGGGAAAGGTGGCTGCCATATTTGTGTAAGAGAAGATAAAACAAAGAAGTGGAAGTACAACAATCTAAGTAAACCAAAACAGTATTGTGGACAGCGTCATAAACATGTGTGTACCACACATTCAGAAAAAATTGTGAAGTGTGTCTCTTGCCTTGAAGTTGAGGACTCAGAGTAGTCTATTGTATATAAACACATCTGTATTTTGTATTGTAATACATCAATTTTTTATTCACTCAATCCAATATTTATAACAATTAACAACATTTATAAACCGATGCCTCAATTAAAATACATAAACCATTTTGAAAGTTGTAATTTTTTGTCAGTAAACTTATTTAATACCTGTGGGCTCGCCGAACCCCCCCCCCCCCCCCCCCCCCCCCTTAGGCATCCAAGTTAGAAAAAAAGGCTTGGGCATCCTAGGGTTAAAACCATGTGCCAAACCGGGACTAAAACTTAGGACCTTCACCTTTTTCAAGGAAGTGTCCTACATACTGAGCTATCTGTGCACCTCTTACAACCTGTGGGTTGTGCTCGATTCTCAATCAGTAGAACACTAGCATGCAGAAGGTGAAGGCAACAATTTTGAGTCCCTATCCGGCACACAGTTTTAATTTTCCAAAATGTTTCAAGAGGAAGAATAGTTTCAGGTGCTTCATAGTGTTTTGCATTAGCCCACTATAGTTCATTCAGGTGACATTCAATAAACTATTTTAGGAGATCAAGATCTCTCAGAGTAAAATGTACGCAATACATGACAAATCTCTTTTCCCAAAGACATTTAACTAAAGATGTGGTTTAATTCACACATGAAATCTCACTCTTAGAAGTTGATAAAGAGAATAAATTTCAGAAATGTAGAAGGAGCAACTGAAAAACTGCTGGATAAAAATCAGTTTGAGACTAGAAAATGTGCTACAGAAGTACTAGTGATCTTGCATAAACTAAGAGAATTAAGAATATATGAGCAACAAGTTGTTCAAAACATTGAGAAAATAAGGCTAAAATTAGATTGACAGATAAGTGGTTTACACTTGGTATATCTACAAGGCCAAGCAGTATAAAAGTAGTGACTCATGGCAGTGCAAAGCTGTGATGCATCATTGCTTGGCATTTGAACTTTTCACGCTAATTAAGGCCACAGAAGCATGGTCTTTTCCTAATGTACTTCTGACCAAAAAGCAATTCTGGTAGCTTGAGTCCAAGGTTTTTGTTATTCATGTCTTTTGCGTTCTTGTGGTGAAATTTCCACAGAAACTTTCATCCCCTAACAAACATTTCTTTATATTTAACCGAGAAGTGAAATACCAAATTTTCATAGCTTTAAAAATTTGTAGCACTCACAGAAACTAAAAAGAAATTAAGAGGAAATAAATATGTAGGGGAATACATTATATTCTACAGTGGTGTTGAAAAAATAAAAGAGCAAGCAAAGTTATAGCACTACTCCTGCATAAAAAATGGGAAAAAGACATTCAAGATTGTATGTACATAAGTGAAAGAATACTTACAGTCAGGCTGAAACTGAAAAGGGGTAATGCCACCTTTAAGAGTGTATATGCACCTGAAGAAGGGAAAAAAGATGAGTATGAAAGCTTCTATGAAGAACTACAGAAGAAAATGGAAAATTACTAAGAGATTTTGCCACTTAACAACAATTTAAAAATCACGAATTCACTTTTTGAGAAAAAGGATATACACAAGTACACTTGGGCCAGCAGAGGTCTTACATCAATAATTGACTGCATCTCAGTAAATGATAAGCTAGTGGGCCAAGTAAGGGATACAAGAGTTTATAGAGGACAATATATAGGATCAGATCATTTCTTACTCATCTCCAGAATAGATCTTTTACAAAATGGAAGAAAATAACTAAATAAGTAACAAAGCAACAAGATCAAAGCATTTATATGGTATACTTGCTTGAAGAGGACAGTATCAGACACCTGTACCAAAGAAGATTAAATGAAGAACTAGCAAACTTACAAAATAAAGACAATATAGAAGAAGAATGGCAAACTCGCAAGCTTACAAAATAAAGACAATATAGAAGGAGAATGGCAAACTCTGAAGAATACTGTATGCAGAGTAGCAGGAGAAGCTCTTGGTAAAAAGAAAAGAATACAGAAAAGAAAAGGCCTAAAAATTTGAAGTGAGGGTATAATGAAAGCTGTCAAAGAAAAACAGGATGCATATATATAAAACACTTAAGCAACCCCACTATTGAGAACAAACAATACTATAAGGAGAAAAAAAATGCTAAATGTGTAGTAAGGAAAGCACATCAAGAACACTGGTATAGGTTTATTTCTAATATCAAACCTCATATCCTCGGAAGACAACAAATGGCATATAAGGTTTTAAAAACCTTAAATACAACAGAGAGAGGAGATACAAATAAATAATATTGAAGAAGAACAGTGGATAAATCATTACAGCGAATTGTGGTATGATCATACAGCACAAGAAACTGAACTAGATGAGAAAGAATTAGATGAAATACAGTCTGACGAATTAACAACTACACTAACATCACTTAAGAACAGAAAAGCAACAGGAAAAGACGGCATTAATGCTGAATTATTAAAATATGGAGGAATGATGCTACACCAACGACTGCTACATCTCTTCAATGAATGTTGGAAGAAGAAGAGTATTCCTGAAGACTGGAAAACAGCTAGAGTGATATCAATTTTTTAAAAAGGAGATAAAAGCCTATGCAGTAATTAAATAGGAATAAATTTACTGGACCCATCATACAAGCTGTATGCTAAGATTTTAAATACATAGCAGAAGCAGTGCTGCATGAGAAACAAATGGGTTTTAGGAAAGGACACTCCACAATTGATACCGTTTTTTTAGACAGCAAATAATAGAAAAACGGAGAGACTATAATAAAGAAACACACATTACTTTTATTGACTTTAAGAAAGATTTAACAATGTCAATAGCCAGAAACTTTGGGAAATAATGACAAATCATGGATATCCGAAGCATCTAGTAATGTGATAAAAAGGTTATATCAGGACACAAATATCACTCTAGATCTCAAGAGTAAAAAAACTAATGAGGTACCAAGTAACAAAGAGGTACAACAAGGCTGCTGCATCTCTCCAACTTTGTTCAACATCTACATTAATGAAATAATACATAGGCCTGTATGGAAATCAGAATTTCAGAAAGGCATCTACCTAGGTAGGAACATTCTTTTAAATAATTTAGTTTATGCTGATGATGCAGTGATCCTAGCAGATAAGGAAGATGACCCCCAGAAAGGAATCTACTGACTAAAACAAATAAATGCAAAATTTAACATGGAAATTTCTGAAGAGAAAACTAAGACATTGGCCTTCATGGGGAAAGAACGAATCACAACCAAGATAGTGATAGATCAGAAGATTTTAAAGCAAGTAAACCATTTCAGTTACCTCGGATGTGAAATAACATAGAGCTACAGTGGAGATATGGAAATTAAGCTTAGTAAATTCAGTCAGGTATGTGGAACAATTAACAGGAACCTAAAAAGCAAAACCAGGAAAGACCTTAAATTTTACAAAACTGTTGCAGTTCCCACACTGCTTTATGGAAGTGAGACATGGGTGATCACCAAGCAGCAAGAAAGCCGGATTCAGCACAAGAAATGAAATTCCTTAGAGGTGTTAAAGATTGCACAAGAGAAGACAGGCTAAGAAATCAAGATATTAGAGAAGAACTGCAAATC
The DNA here is from genome assembly GCF_023898315.1 of Schistocerca nitens. NCBI lineage: Eukaryota > Metazoa > Arthropoda > Insecta > Orthoptera > Acrididae > Schistocerca > Schistocerca nitens. Next base: position 566,483,900 of record NC_064614.1, on the reverse strand, counting down.
TTTAGCCTCAATGATAAAATTCAAGATTACAGAAGAAAATGGAATGAACATCTACAAAGAACGGATACCAGTAGTGAGAGACTTCCCTTAAAGGCAAGAAATTATAAGTGCCATGGGAGAAGAGACATAGGAAGACTGCGACAGAGATGGGTACTGTAACAGGCAATACCTGCCTAATACCTTAAGAGAAGATGAAGATAAAAATTTGTTAATATAATCTAATTTTTCTTAAACATTTTCAACACCTTAGGGGTCGAATTCCCAAAAACAGTGAAACCTGTTTTTTTAAATGTCTAACAGAGAACCGAAATACAAAATTTCATAGATTTAGCTATGAAAATACTTTCATAACGAAATAATTTCATAGAAATTTTCATCTCCTATTTAACTCTCTAAGGGGGTTGAATTTCCAAAAACACTGAAACACTTTTTTATTGAATGTCTAACTGAGAAGTCAAATACCAACTTTCATAGATGTAACTTTAAAAATACTTTAGTAGTTCTTTGTTAATGATTTATTTTCAAATAAACTTTCACCCATATTTTCATCCCATAGTGCTGAAAAACATATTTCTTTATTTCTGATTCAGAAACCAAATACCAATTTTTGTAGGCACAGCTTCAAAATTGCCTTAATAACAATTTTTTTCAAAAAACCTTTGATACCTTATTTCACCCCCTAAGGGGTTGTATTTCAAAAATTTCCTTCTTAAACGACACCTACAGTATACGATCAACACCCTCCCCTGATATCAAGTTTATATCCTTAGCAGTTTGAGCTGTGCGATGAAGAGTCAGTGAATCAGTCAGTCGGGACATGGCCTTTTATGTAAAAAGATTACATAACACAGAATTATAATATCGTTCTTCGTTTGTATTTACGTTAGGGGCTCTTTGGCACTTAGCTGTAACTTTGTGTTTTAAGTTAATATTATTTAGTAAATAACAATAACGAGTTCAATTTGAAGTACAGTATTGTATTTGGCCTTTTAGGTCATATTGCTAACTTATTTGTAATTTCTTCAGGCTCTAGTTGCGCCGCCAGATCACGATGAACACTCATTACCGGTACATCAAGGCCAGGAAGTGTTTCTTTCCCATTTTATTCCTAATGTAAGTTTTTGAATTCTTGAGTGGAGAAACATCTTTCAAGGGTCGCAGTGGGCACTTGGAAAGTAGCAAAAATAAAAAGAAGCTTTTTTTATGAAAAGGAAAAACTGTTCATCACACTGATCAGTAGCGACTACTGCTGTGAGAGATTTTTGCTCTACATATTTCCAGTGATTCTGGCATAAGCCTATCTCGTATTCACTCCAAGGCATTATGCCTAAATTTCAAGCAGAAATATTTGTGTCCTTTAAGACTATTTTGGCCTGAAGTTGTTTTCTCAGGCAGAAGCATGTAAATCCCTTTGATCGTTTCTTCAAATGGTTTAAAACGAGCATCAGCCGCTGTAATCACATGCTCAATAAAAGGGTGAAATGTATTTTAACGACAACGTACAAGTATCAATATTTATTTTAGAGAAAGTACAGAACTTACATATTTGTGGTTTGTGCCAAATGAAAGAACAAATCATCAAGCTTGTTCGTATATCTTCGTTGTTGGTAGAGTGCATTACATTCGCTGTTGCTGGCAAATGGCGTCACGAAGGACAAGGCGTAGTAGTGTTCTGTGGTATAACGAGACAAAATCTCCAGTTACTGTGATGAGATATTTTCAAAGATAATAGTGAAGAGAAGCACCGGATATAAGGAATATTGTTGCGTAGTTCATGAAGTTTAAACAGACCTGCAGTGTGTTGGTTCTTCCGAAAACAGGGCGGACTTCGGTCAGTGAACACAGGGTCTGAGCTGCGCATTAGGCGTTCTTATGATGCCTTCCAAATCTACTCGACGGGCGTCTTGTGAATCAGGGATTCCAAGGACCACAGTGCGAAGAATTTTACACAACAGATTGCAGTCGCATACATATAACTTACAGATACGACAAGCTTTACAGCCAGATGATGGTATTTCAGCAGTTTTTGCGACGGGGACGTTGGTATGAATGAGTATCTTCAACAATTCTAATGTTCATATGAGGTAACAAACATAATGTGAGGATATGGGGTTCAGAAAGTCCACACGTTACCTTAGATCACGTTAGGGATTCTCCTGAAATGAATGTGTGGTGCGGTATAATGCACAACAGAGTCACGAGCCCTTTCTCTTTTTTTATCGAAAAATCATTAACAACTAACATCTATCTGAATATACCAGAACAGTTTGTGGGACTGTAACAGAGACTTTCAGCGTGATGTGGATTTCCAACACATTGGGGATTTCATGTTCGAAATTTTCATAATGAAACATTTCCTGACAGTTGGATTGGGCGTGATTGTGTCACTGCCTGGTCTGCAAGATCACCATACATAATGCCTTTGGATATATTTTTGTGGAACTACGTAAAGGACAAGGTTAACGGTACTCAAGTACCTGATAGGGTTACATTAAGAAGAAGGTTAACTGATGCTGTTGCCGGTGATTCACAACGAACATTGTCAAATGTATGGCATGAAATCGAATATCAATTAGACTATCTTCGAGCAACAAATAGCGCACATGTTGAAGTTTACTGATATTGTAACAAAAACTTGATGATACATCCATTTATCACAAATTTGTGAGTTCTATAGTTTCTGTAAAACGTATTTAGATAATTGTACAAAGACTTTAGGCCCACTTTGTATTTCTGAGTTTTTCCTGCTATATTGCTGCGCGAGGATTGCCTTCCAGTCATTCTTGGAACAACTATGTCGCTTGAACTCATCTGCTCTGGATACTGAAAAAAGACAGAACTGATTTTCTTTCCGAACATTTTTTTAAAAGTATGTTTCGTTGTGTTTACATGACTGAAAGTGTTGACGAAGTCCACATTGACTTTCTGCATTGCTTTGTTTAGGTTCGCTGTACATAAAGAAAACTTTTGTTAGTACGTCTGGCGACACGACAAACACATTTTCCATGGCAGTCTGCAGTTGGTATTCTTGAATGGCGACATTCCTACCAGCAGCATGTCGTAGGGCCCAAGTGTTGCTCGTACTACAGGAAGCATTTCTGCTAACCTTTCAACAGCCCGCCCGGTTAGCCGCGCATTCTAGCGAACTGCTTTGCGCGCGGAAAGGTGTGCCGGTCCCCGGCACGAATCCGCCCGGCAGATTAGTGTCGAGGTCCGGTATGCCAGCCAGTCTGTGAATGGTTTTTAAGGCGGTTTTCCATCTGCCTAGGAGAGTGCGGGCTGGTTCCCCTTATTCCGCCTCAGTTACACTATGTCGGCAATTGTTGTGTAAACACTTTCTCCACGTACGCATACACCATAATTACTCTACCACGCAAACATTGGGGTTACACTCATCTGTGTGAGATGTTCCCAGGGGGATCCACTGGGGGCCGAACCGCACAATAACCCTGGGTTCGGTGTGGGGCAGCGGCGGGGTGAGTGGATTGCTGTAGCCTGTTGTAGGGTTGTGTGCCACTGAGGGCTACAGCGGGGATGAAGCCTCTCCGTCGTTACTAGGTCACCAGTTCCATACAATACAATACAATACAACCTTTCAACAGCCACACTCATTTCGGACCATCGTCTGTCACAAAAGTAGTTATGCGTTGAATGTGACGAATTAACTTGATTCACAGTTTGTTTCAAAAGCTAGTCCCGAAATAGAGATTGTCGAAAAAAGTGTACCATTCTTTTTATAGTTTCCATACAGTTTCATATTATAGTTACCTTACATGAATGCGCTATAACTAAACTGAGAACTTGTGTCACATAGTATACCGTCTGTGGTCTCAGGTATTGTTCTGTAGTTATTCTCACGCCTCGTAACCAGCCGCTCGTAACCAGCAACGCTATCAAAGCCTTCCCTAATCAGTTTATCCATATCCAAATTACGAGATAAGAGATGCGTTACAATCATCGTTGCAAATGCTTGAGCTTTCTAGAGGAATTCAAGAAAATCCTAACAATCGATTTTCCAGGTGAGCAGTCTCCATAACACTAATCGTTCTCGCTGTGATACGTGTTCTACTTTCTCACCCAGTACATTACAAAAACATGCCTCTTTGTCCAATTTAAGAACCTGCACTTGAACGGCATAGTTCAGTAGCTTCTGTTGCTTGAGAAATGACTGCTCTTTCGCCTCTGTGGGCGCCTAATTTCTTCTAAACGATCTCTACGGCACAGTTACGCAGAGGGCTGGGATTTCAAGATTTTAGCACTGCAAAATAGGTCTTGGTGTTTTCCACGCCTGTTCTTGAGAAATGTGCCGCGTTTTTCATTGATCTATGCCAGTTGAAAATTTTTGAAGAATTTTGTTACAATCTCTCACCAGTCAAACAATCCTGTGACTATTCGCGCCATCCTTCTGCTGTTGATAGCACTGCCAAATCGAATAATCATGCCTGACCCTTTGCAGATCATAAGTATTTTTTCATATTTTTTCAGCTTGGAAAAAGAACGCTCAGTTTTGCAACAATCGTTTTTGTTACAGTGTCAGGACATCAAGCGATCTCGGCAGCTCTGCTAAATCTTGTATAACAGATTTGTTTTATATTTGTACTTTAAATAAAGTTCTTTCCAATATTAGCTGTGATATAAACAGAAGATAAAGGTCATGAGAAAATGTGATTGAAAAACTTCAACTGCTTCATTTTTAAGATTTTCGTCACAAGCGGTAGATACTAAAAAAAGATTATATTGCTATGTATGCGTCTATAAAATACTTGATTCCTTAATATCAGGTATTAGTTGCGGATTAATGTTGTCAATCACTTTAAAAACAGACTGTTACCTGAAGCCCAGTTTCGGACTCTTTCAGCTTCTCATCCTCACAAAGCTCGTCGAATAGTTTCTCTGCGGCTTTAATTCGTTTCTTAGGCAATTTCAAAGGCACCAACTCCATGAAGCCTGAGGGGGCCCGAGCACACTCAAAATTTAACAAATTCGTTAGTTATATAATGCTTTGTAAAATCACAAAATTATGTTCGAGTTTTTTATTTTCCTTGTTTGACGATAGTTACCTTTTAAAATACATTCAGTAATGAGTTAAAACCAATAATTTTTACTGTAGTAAGCAGGTTGACTGAAAACGAGTGATGTGAATCACGATAGTGTTACGGTGTTACTTAGAATTTGTCCCAGTGCGCGAACCTTCGGGTAAAGTCTGGCGCCGGAGGACCAGCGCTGCGGCCGCGGCGACATCAAAAGAATTGGAGCAGAAGCGCCTGAAACCTTCCGCCTCGCGTCGCCTTCACGCTTCGAGACACTACGACGTCGTGGCTATACAGGGTGTTACAAAAAGGTACGGCCAAACTTTCAGGAAACATTCCTCACACACAAAGAAAGAAAATATGTTATATGGACATGTGTCCGGAAACGCTTACTTTCCATGTTAGAGCTCATTTTATTACTTCTCTTCAAATCACATTAATCATAGAATGGAAACACAGCGTGACTTCAAACACTTTGTTACAGGAAATGTTCAAAATGTCATCCGTTAGCGAGGACACATGCATCCACCCTCCGTCGCATGGAATCCCTGATGCGCTGATGCAGCCCTGGAGAAAGGGGTATTGTATCACAGCCGTCCACAATACGAGCACGAAGAGTCTCTACATTTGGTACCGGGGTTGCGTAGACAAGAGCTTTCAAATACCCCCATAAATGAAAGTCAAGAGGGTTGAGGTCAGGAGAGCGTGGAGGCCATGGAATTGGTCCGCCTCTGCCAATCCATCGGTCACCGAATCTGTTGTTGAGAAGCGTACGAACACTTCGACTGAAATGTGCAGGAGCTCCATCGTGCATGAACCACATGTTGCGTCGTACTTGTAAAGGCACATGTTCTAGCAGCACAGGTAGAGTATCCCGTATGAAATCATGATAACGTGCTCCATTGAGCGTAGGTGGGGCCCAATCAAGACATCACCAACAATGCCTGCCCAAGCGTTCACAGAAAATCTGTGTTGATGACGTGATTACACAATTGCGTGCGGATTCTCGTCAGCCCACACATGTTGATTGTGAAAATTTACAATTTGATCACGTTGGAATGAATCCTCATCCGTGAAGAGAACATTTGCACTGAAATGAGGATTGACACATTGTTGGATGAACCATTCGCATAAGTGCACCCGTGGAGGCCAATCAGCTGCTGATAGAGCCTGCACACGCTGTACATGGTACGGAAACAACTGGTTCTCCCGTAGCACTCTAACGTGGTCAACGTTACCTTGTACAGCAGCAACTTCTCTGACGCTGACAGGGTTATCGTCAACTGCACGAAGAATTGCCTCGTCCATTGCAGGTGTCCTCGTCGTTCTAGGTCTTCCCCAGTCGCGAGTCATAGGCTGGAATGTTCCGTGCTCCCTGAGACGCCGATCAATTGCTTCGAACATCTTCCTGTCGGGACACCTTCGTTCTGGAAATCTGTCTCGATACAAACGTATCGCGCCACGGCTATTGCCCCGTGCTAATCCATACATCAAATGGGCATCTCCCAACTCCGCATTTGTAAACATTGCACTGACTGCAAAACCACGTTCGTGATGAACACTAACCTGTTGATGCTAGGTACTGATGTGCTTGATGCTAGTACTGTAGAGCAATGAGTCGCATGTCAACACAAGCACCGAAGTCAACATTACCTTCCTTCGGTTGGGCCAACTGGCGGTGAATCGAGGAAGTACAGTACATACTGACGAAACTAAAATGAGCTCTAACATGGAAATTAAGCGTTTCCGGACACATGTCCACATAACATCTTTCCTTTATTTGTGTGTGAGGAATGTTTCCTGAAAGTTTGGCCGTACCTTTTTGTAACACCCTGTATAACGTCCACCCTGCTGTCGCAGTCATTCAATGTGGATAGTTTCGTTCAGTGCATGCTGCAGACTTGTTTAGTGGTTGGTTGGTTGGTTTGGGGAAGGAGACCAGACAGCGTGGTCATCGGTCTCATCGGATTAGGGAAGGACGGGGAAGGAAGTCGGCCGTGCCCTTTCAGAGGAACCATCCCGGCATTTGCCTGGAGTGATTTAGGGAAATCATGGAAAACCTAAATCAGGATGGCCGGACGCGGGATTGAACCGTCGTCCTCCCGAATGCGAGTCCAGTGTCTAACCACTGCGCCACCTCGCTCGGTGACTTGTTTAGTGTTCCGAATTTAGTGTCTAGTGGACTATTTTATATGACTGTATTTTATTAGTTTACTTTAGTCTCTTAGTGTATTGTGAATTAAGGTTGCAATGGATAAATTTGTTGCCAATAAGGTGCGCTTGGACGTTGATGACACTTTAAGTCAACCTCCAACAATTATTGTGTCATCAATTGCTTCGTTGTCGTCAGGCGAGAACCGTTCACAGCCAAAACCTGGATAATCCGGTAAGGGAAGATCATTTCAGAAGTCTTGCTTGATCAAATGAACATGGCTAAAATATGAAGTATCTACCGAAAAAGTTTTTTGCAAAACCTGCAAAGAGGCAGATGCTAAAAATCTATTACAATTTTCTTCAAAAAAAGAAGATGCATTTACTTCCGTAGAGTTTTGTTCAAAAATTTTCAAATGTGTATGAAATCTTATGGGACTGAACTGCTAAAGTCATCAGTCCATAAGCTTACACACTACTTAACCTTAATTATCCTAAGGACAAACACACACACACCCATGCCCGAGGGAGGACTCGAACCTCCGCCGTAGAGTTTTCTAACTGGAAAAAGGCTTTGGAAAAATTCCGTCTTCATGAAAATACGTTTACACATAAAGAAGGTGTTCTGAAACTAAATTCTATCAGTAACTAAAGTGTGGCCTCCCAATTGAATGAATAGTGAGATAGTGATATGAAGAAAGGCCGTTTAGCTCTTGAGACAATTTTTACTACCGTGCAATTTCTATGCTGACATGGACTAGCAATTAGAGGGCACGAAGATGTAAACTCAATTTTTTCCCATTGTTGGAACTCCGAAAGAACGACATACCTGAGTTTAAAGATTGGTTAGGGCGTTCAGAGTATAAGTGGACGTCCCACGATATTCAAAACAAGGCCATTGATCTACTAGGAAAGTCTGTGTTGAGAAAGGTATTGGCTTAATCGAGAAGACTGAACATTTTTCTGTTATGGTTGACGAAACAAGTGATTCTTCGATTCACGAACAAGTGTCATTTTCTATTCGTACTGTCGATGATCCCTTAATCATCAACGAAGACTTTATTGGCTTATACGAGACCCTCAACACTGATTCACAAACTCTGTTTAGTATTTTAAAAGACGGTTTTGCTCTCCTGATTTGTCAATGGATAACTTAAGAGGACAGTGCTATGATGATGTCTCGAAGATGAGAGGTAAGTTCAAACGACTAAAAAAGCTAGTTTTGGATATACAACCAAAAGCTCGTTATGTGCACTGCTCTGTTCACAGTTTGGACTTGGCAGTTGTAGACAATCTGCGCCACCTTACGTCTATGAGGGATATTATGGCTTTAGCCAAGGACTTAATAAACACCATAAGGGAATCCAACAAAGGGATTGGACAAACTGCCTATTGGCTTCTGTCTCGGGTTCTTCGGCCGACGTTCATCTAATGATTTTTCTGACGTTTCGCCAGCACGAGTGGCTGGCATTGTCAAAGCTTCACCCTCCATTGCCGGTCACCACCGGCAATGGAGGGTGAAGCTTTGACAATGCCAGCCACTCGTGCTGGCGAAACGTCAGAAAAATCATTAGATGAACGTCGGCCGAAGAACCCGAGACAGAAGCCAATAGGCAGTTTGTCAACAAGTGGCCACGAAAGCCTCAACAATTTTGTAAAGGGATTGGACTTTTCAGAAGCATACGAGAAGCATACGCTGTGAGAGCCCCGACGACCAAGTTGGTCTACGACCCCTTTGCCCGACTCAATGGGCTATGCGAGCTTCTAGTATCTTGAGAATATTGAAAAACTTTGAAGAACTTCTAGAGTTTTTTGAAACAGTATCTGCAGAGGACAAAACAGAGGCAGGTTATAAATGTGCAGGCTGCCTTGAGTCACTGTTAAAATTCAAGACTTATTTCTTTTTACGTCTTTATTGCCATGCAAGGAACCCTCACAAGTTGATGAACTTTCGCTTCCTCGGAATCGAAGTATACCAAAGAAGTATGAAAACAGCGAAGCCAGCTCACCGCACACTTTCAAAATCCCAAAGGAATACTACAGAGTTATTTACATTGAAGTTTGTGAAACGGTGCAATCTTGCATTACTGAGCGGTTTGCTTCAACTGGACTCACACAGGTTATTGCGGTTGAACAAGAGTGCTTGCTTTTAGTAAACAGAGCCGGCCGCGGTGGCCGTGCGGTTCTAGGCGCTCCAGTCCGGAGCCGCGCTGCTGCTACGGTCGCAGGTTCGAATCCTGCCTCGGGCATGGGTGTGTGTGATGTCCTTAGGTTAGTTAGGTTTAAGTAGTTCTAAGTTCTAGGGGACTGATGACCACAGCAGTTGAGTCCCATAGTGCTCAGAGCCATTTGAACCATTTTTAGTAAACAGAGGTGAATCAAATTTGGAAAAATCAACTGAGTTTTTCAAAAATGACCTAGAGATTGAGAGAGTGCGCTTAGACTTGAATATGTTAGCCGATATCGCTAATAAAAAACAACTGGCCTTAAAAACCATGCATAATGTAAGAAAGTACATTATACAAGAATCTGCAGTTGGAGAAATGTTATGTGAAGTAGTGAAGTGCATTAAGCTTCTCCAAGTAGTTCCAATCACGACAGCAACAGCAGATGGTCATTTAGCGCCCTTAGACGTCCGATCAACAATGGGACAAAAGCGACTGAGTAACTTGGTTGTTCTTCATTCCCACCGAGATGTTTTAGATGAATTAGATATCCGACCAGTCATCAACGACTTCATATTCAGTAATCCAGTCATACGGTCGACACTTGCACCTTTCTAAAGACACTCTAGCCCCAATAATGGCATTTAGAGCAATATTAAAAATCTGTATAAAATAGAGAATTGAATACATACATAATGTTAAATTTTTCGTTTCGAAATATTAGTACTAGTTTAGTACTGTATTACTATATTACTATAGTACTGCATTAGTTATTTTCAAATACTTAAATATTTTTAGGGTGTAAGACCCAATAAAAACCCGCTATTTACATATTTCTTGACTAAGTATTAGGCATACTGCATTAACTTTATTAACTGTATTAAAGTATGAACTTTGAGATATTGTTCTGATTTAATGAACCTTGAGCCTTATTCAGAGTAAGCTTAAATTAGCTATTTCACTTATTAACCGAAGTGCTATTACTGTGCGACGGCAATATTTTATGTTTTGTCGAGTCTCTCGGCGTGTCGAGTTATGGAAAGTCCAGTTTTCGGGGTTCTAATGTTGATCATATGACTCTAAAATGCTTAAAAAGACTTTAAAACTCATTATTTTTCATCTAAAGTTTAGAAAATTTCCCGGGGCAAGACCTCCAATATGGGCCTCCCCAATGTTTTTCATAAGTCGGCGCTCCTGGGCAATTTACTCTCAATGCCCGTCTTTGACAGATGTTGAAAAATTTGTCAAGCAGATTTACATATGATCCTTTGATGCAGCCAAGCAATATTCGCATTAGTAAGACAATGGACTTGCGTTCGGGAGGACAGCGATTCAAATCCGAACCTCCCATCCAAGTTGTGGTTTCTCCCAAATCACTTCAGGCATATGCTGGGTGGTTGCCTTGAAAACAATACGGCCAACTTCCTTACTCATCCTTCCCCTGCAGGAGTTTGCAATCCGACTCTAAAGACTTCGTCGTTGCCAGGACTAAAACCCTAATTTTCCACCTTTATTTCTGACAATGCCATTCCTATGAAGTCAAACGCGGCTGCGAAGTTCATATTATCAGATTGCAAGGCCTTAGGTTCTGTATTAATTTTTCCTATTGTTTTACATTAAATCTGAAAGGGTAAGATTATGTTTCTAAAAGGTATTGCTACACTTCATCAGTTACATTTCTTACTCTTCCAAATAATGTTTGTCAGATCTGTCCTTAACTGTTTAGATGATTACTTACCTTCCAGGCCAACCGTTGTATTTGGTGTGTGTAGCGTTACCTTGGAAGTACACACAGGACAAGTATGTCCATCCAGATTGAAGTTTCCCACAAATCGCTTGAGGTACATACTGGGATGATTTCTACTAAAAGGACACAGCTGTGATGAAGAATTTTGTAGATGTTCTCAGCTGTTTCGAAACACAGGGCTATTTCTTGATTAGCGTCTTAGCCACCATAGTGCCATTAAAAATTGCCTTCAAATTGTGACTTGATTCTTGCACACCGTTGTATACACCACTCATTACGGATGCTCCATTGTAGCCTAGTCTGTAACACTGACTCACTTATAATCCTTTTATTTCTGTATGTTCACTTTACTGATGTTCATATTCTACTGCAGACTGATCTTTGACCTGGGTAAAGAAGATAAATAATTCGCATACGATTAAGCCTGAACGATTAACAAAACAATCATTCGTCATTGTAACATAGCGAAAGATTTTTCTTGACTAATCGATTTTACTGATTAATCCCCTTTTTTCCGACTTCAATTTTTCTTAATGTTTGGGTTTCCATACATGAACTGGTAAAAATGGAACCCTTGTAGTATCACTTTGTTGTCTGTCTAACAACCTGTCTATCTGTCTGCCGGTCCGGCTATTAAGAACCCTTTTTTTCAGGAACGGGTAGAAGAATCAAGTTGAAAATTGTGCCACATACTAAGGTCTAAAGTCCATTGGCGGAGAAAAACACTCTGTTTTATCAAAAGATACGTCCACTTACGTCACATGTTAAGTTACTTAGAAACTCACTCATCAAAATCTAAAGGGTACTTTCCACTGACTAAGAATCATGAAATTTGGCAAGAGGCAAGATTTCACTGTACAAGTAACTGAAAAAATACGACAATCATTATTTTGTAATTATATGACACGAGGAAAATATTTTTTTGTCATTTGTTATCTGACTGTCTGGCTACCTGTCTGTTTGACCCCTGTCTCTCAGGAACGGGTAAATGTATCAACTTCTAATTTATGACACACGCTGAGGTCTATGGTCCCTTGGTGGCGTAAAAAAATTTAAGCTTCTAAGTCAATGCAATCAAAAAATACGTCCATTTACGTCACACATTTTGATACTCGCAAATTTATCAACTTACAAGAGCAAAAGCGAAATTACACATAAAATTTAAACTTAAAACTTATAGGTAAAACATTCTCGAAAGTCTTGGAATTTCCAGGACCACTATCTTGCCATTACCGATGTTGATAAACGGCAAAAGTCGTCTAGTTTCTCGATTCCCGGGATGGATGAACTGTTTACACACACAATTAAGTTTGTACGGAACACTCAGCGCGTGAGTCCTGCTCGTACTTGGCCAGCTTTTTCTTTCCTATTTTTATATGTATACACTCCTGGAAATTGAAATAAGAACACCGTGAATTCATTGTCCCAGGAAGGGGAAACTTTATTGACACATTCCTGGGGTCAGATACATCACATGATCACACTGACAGAACCACAGGCACATAGACACAGGCAACAGAGCGTGCACAATGTCGGCACTAGTACAGTGTATATCCACCTTTCGCAGCAATGCAGGCTGCTATTCTCCCATGGAGACGATCGTAGAGATGATGGATGTAGTCCTGTGGAACGGCTTGCCATGCCATTTCCACCTGGCGCCTCAGTTGGACCAGCGTTCGTGCTGGACGTGCAGACCGCGTGAGACGACGCTTCATCCAGTCCCAAACATGCTCAATGGGGGACAGATCCGGAGATCTTGCTGGCCAGGGTAGTTGACTTACACTTTCTAGAGCACGTTGGGTGGCACGGGATACATGCGGACGTGCATTGTCCTGTTGGAACAGCAAGTTCCCTTGCCGGTCTAGGAATGGTAGAACTATGGGTTCGATGACGGTTTGGATGTACCGTGCACTATTCAGTGTCCCCTCGACGATCACCAGTGGTGTACGGCCAGTGTAGGAGATCGCTCCCCACACCATGATGCCGGGTGTTGGCCCTGTGTGCCTCGGTCGTATGCACTCCTGATTGTGGCGCTCACCTGCACGGCGCCAAACACGCATACGACCATCATTGGCACCAAGGCAGAAGCGACTCTCATCGCTGAAGACGACACGTCTACATTCGTCCCTCCATTCACGCCTGTCGCGACACCACTAGAGGCGGTCTGCACGATGTTGGGGGCGTGAGCGGAAGACGGCCTAACGGTGTGCGGGACCGTAGCCCAGCTTCATGGAGACGGTTGCGAATGGTCCTCGCCGATACCCCAGGAGCAACAGTGTCCCTAATTTGCTGGGAAGTGGCGGTGCGGTCCCCTACGGCACTGCGTAGGATCCTACGGTCTTGGCGTGCATCCGTGCGTCGCTGCGGTCCGGTCCCAGGTCGACGGGCACGTGCACCTTCCGCCGACCACTGGCGACAACATCGATGTACTGTGGAGACCTCACGCCCCACGTGTTGAGCAATTCGGCGGTACGTCCACCCGGCCTCCCGCATGCCCACTATACGCCCTCGCTCAAAGTCCGTCAACTGCACATACGGTTCACGTCCACGCTGTCGCGGCATGCTACCAGTGTTAAAGACTGCGATGGAGCTCCGTATGCCACGGCAAACTGGCTGACACTGACGGCGGCGGTGCACAAATGCTGCGCAGCTAGCGCCATTCGACGGCCAACACCGCGGTTCCTGGTGTGTCCGCTGTGCCGTGCGTGTGATCATTGCTTGTACAGCCCTCTCGCAGTGTCCGGAGCAAGTATGGTGGGTCTGACACACCGGTGTCAATGTGTTCTTTTTTCCATTTCCAGGAGTGTATAGCCGGCCGAGGTGGCCGCGCGGTTCTGGCGCTGCAGTCTGGAACCGCGAGACCGCTACGGTCGCAGGTTCGAATCCTGCCTCGGGCATGGATGTGTGTGATGTCCTTAGGTTAGTTAGGTTTAACTAGTTCTCAGTTCTAGGGGACTAATGACCTCAGCAGTTGAGTCCCATAGTGCTCAGAGCCATTTGAACCAGCCAGGAGTGTATATATTTTTTTTTCGTCCCGAGGTCTCCTTAGTCTGGGTCATTGCTCCTGTCGTTTGTGCTTAGTTACGTCCTGCTAGTACCGCTGGGTAATTTCTTTAACTGTGCGATAATTATTTTCCGAATATCCTCTCACAGTAAACAGCAAGCATATCGCGACGTGACGCAATTGCCAACAATACAGGGATCTCTTCAGCGGCACATGCTGTTGCTCAGCATCAGTTTGAGACGAGGCGACCAGCGAGCAACGTAGATGTGTCCCTCTCCCGTCTGCAAAATCTTAAGAAAACGCAGTAAGAGCACGGAACAAAGATAGCAGTCAGAAGGTAAGCCACCCGAGTTCGCCAAGCCGTGGCACATGGGTGTCAAATTGTTACAACTTCCTGCGGACGCTAATCATATATATGTAGCAAACATGGAAGCCTTCGACACTGCTAGAACGTTTATCAAGGTTTCTCTAAGACAGTTCGTGTTCGAAAAGGATGAATTTTACACATTTTGTAGTTATAGAAAGATCAGAATACTAAAAACTATAGTTCTTCTCGGGACTTTTCATGTTAAGTGTTCGTTGTATTCGCTGTTATAGATATTGTTTGACAAACCGAGTATGCCGCTGTGATGTCTTGAAATACAAGTTTGCCTGCATATATAGTAAGAAATAATGAATTTTTATAACAATTTCTAGCAGATATAGAATAATATCAAAGATTAAGCTTGTCAGAAAAACAATTTGTTTCTTAAGTCATAAGTGTGTAATAAGCAGAATGACATGCGGTATATTTCCGTATAATTAAATAAGGTTACACAGATTGGGTCATTGTACCAATGCGGTTCATACCCTCAACCCCAGTCCAGCGAGTTCGCAATTTCTTGGCTTACCGCTTCCGTACTAGTGAATCGAGCTGCTAATAAGTATGTTGTTTCTTCTCGGTGCCAACTTTGGCGATCAAATGATACTGTGTGTAATATGCCTTACACTGTAGTCGTCATTGTTTAATGCTGTGTTTCATTTCGGTGATAAGTATTTTGTAAAATTGAGTATCATTTCCACGGGACCTCTTACGCCATTTTGATTAGACAAAACAATTAATAATCGTTCACACTGAGAATACACAGGGAGCAGTGGCTGATCGTAGTTGCTACATCGATAGAAGTCGAAAGACTGAATGATTACGACCAGATATTCAGTTGCGTCTGCTCGGAACCAATCATAGTTTTTAACATTGAATGCAAAGAGTATCTTCACTGACCTTATAATTAACTCATACGATTTCAAGGTCAGTTACATATAATATTTCTGCGATCTTTAACTCCACGTGCTAAATGTACGAGTATTTGTCGTACTGAAACACACAAAATGTTGTAGCTAAAGTTAACTAAATACCTCAGATATCTTTATGTCACAATGGATTCCAAAACAAACTTTAATTATTTTAATATAAGGAAAGACTCCATCTGACTGATCGAGTTTACATAATGTTCTGTTTTAATGCACACTTGCTTGTTTTTTCGTTTCTTTTTTCAGGTGGGAGGAGCTCCTCATCCTCGAGAGTCCTGGATCAAGCCCGACTAGTCCGAAGCTTGATACGCCCTTCACTACAGTCACGTTTCTGTTTGAAAGTATCAGCTGTTTCGACTAGTTGCAAATACCTTCCTTTTATGTCTTAAGGAACATGCAGTGAGTTCACGGTTTGACACACGATGATTTTTGTATCAGTCATGTTTCTCATACTTGAATCTGTGGCAGTAGTTTAGCAACGCACTTTATCAGTAGAGCTTTTGTAATATCTTCCATGCCAGAAACAGATCTCATTTTACTACGACATTACAGATTTTTTTCCTAAAGTCTAGTACGCACTGATTCATTGTCCAAACTGAGTGTCTTGATTCTTTGTCGCTGACACATTGATGACGGAATTAGTGTAGCAGACTCTTTGTTGAAAATGTATTCGCCCCGGCACACACTAGAATCGTAGCG
Source organism: Schistocerca nitens (assembly GCF_023898315.1). Classification (NCBI taxonomy): domain Eukaryota; kingdom Metazoa; phylum Arthropoda; class Insecta; order Orthoptera; family Acrididae; genus Schistocerca; species Schistocerca nitens. Next base: position 566,467,814 of record NC_064614.1, on the reverse strand, counting down.
GAATCCCTAATTTTAATTTATTGCTGAAAAATTGTTTTATTGAAATAAAACAAACTTACTTCCTACTTTAAGTTGGTTTCTTCGGAAAACGTTTTACTTTATGTATAAAAAATTAGAGAAAACTGTTAGGCTTTGCGTGTGAACTGACGGAACGTATTTCGAAGAATATGCAGTGAAGGATGACCGTACTGGCTAGTTTACGTTTGGTGGACTGTGACGTCACGTACTGTAGCATATTAAATGAAGCTAACATACTGAAATAGGTTTTTATCGTGGCGGGAGAATGTTTGACGCAGTACCTCACTGTAGATTGTTAACGAATGTCGGGCATGCGGAATAGGTTCTTAGATACGCGCGACTTGATGACTTTCTAAATAAGAGAACCCAGTATGTTGGCTTGGGTTAAGAGTCATCACGCTTCAGGTTGGGTTAATGGAAGATATCGAAGCAATTCAGAGGTGTGCTGCTAGGTTTGATCAACACGCTAGTATTACAGAGATGCTTCGTGAAATCTGGAAATCGGGCGGGAAGACGACGCACTTTACACGAAATTCTATTGAGAAAATTTAGAGAACCGGCATGTGCGGTTGACTGCTGAACGATTCTACCGCCGGCAGTATACATTTCGCGCCATACTAGTTGCAAGGAACTTTTTCGCCCACCGTAAAATTTTGGTTTTGGTGGGAAAGGTTTCTGGAACATTACAGTGAAACCATGCTCAATATCTCTCATTGATTTTCCTGTATGAGGTCGTTCTTGAGCCGACGTGCTCATTACGACCCGTTCCTCTATGGTGTACGTGGATTCATCAGCCACAATTTTGATGTCCACTGAGACGACGAAAGTCATTTGGAAGCGATATGTGCATATACAGATGGAGGTATTATCACGTACACAGTGCATTGCCGGAGCTGTCATTTGTACTCAGGTGATTCATGTGAAAAGGTTTCCGAGGTGATTATGGCCGCACGATGAGAATTAATAAACTGAGAACGCGGAATGGTAGTTGAAGCAAGACTCATGGGGCATCCATTTCGGAAATCGTTAGGGATTTCAATATTCCGTGATCTTTAGTGTCAAGAGTGTGCCGAGAACGCCAAATTTCAGGCATTTCCTCTCACCACGGACAACGCAGTGGCAGACGGCCTTCACTTACCGACTGAGAGCAGCAGCGTTTGCGTAGAGTTGTCAGTGCTAACAGACAAGCAACACTGCTCGAAATAACGGCAGAAATCAACGTACGACGAACGTATCCGTTACGACAGTGCGACGAATCTTGGCGTTAATGGGCTGTGGCGGCAGACGACCGACGCGAGAGCTTTTGCTGACAGCGTGACATCTGCACCGTCTCTCCTGGGCTCCTGACAACATCGGTTGGACCCCAGACGACTGAAAAACAGTGGCCTGGTCAGATGAATCCCGATTTCAGTCGGTAAGAGATGATGATAAGGTTCGAGCAATGAACCCAATTTGTCTACATGGCACTGTGCAAACTGGTGGTGACTCCATAATGGCGTGGGCTACGTTTACTTGGAATGGACTAGATCCTCTGGTCCAACCGATCATTGACTGGAAATGTTTATGTTCGGCTACTTGGAGACCATATTCAGCCATTCATGGACTTCATGTTCCCAAACAACGATGGAATTTTTATGGATGACAATGAGCCAGTTACTGGGCCATAGTTATTCGCCGTTGGTTTGAAGAACATTTTGGACAATTCAAGCGATTGATTTGGCCACCCAGATCGCCCATCATGAATTCCATCGAACATTTATAGGGTATAATCGAGAGGGCAGTGATGGGAACTTCTAATGACTTGAGTCCATGCCACGTGGATTTGCTGCACTACGTCGGGCATAATGAGCTCCGAAACGAAATTCAGAGATATCCCTTGACTTTTGCCACTGTAGCTGCCCTTTTTCTGTTTTCGCTTTTTCTTGGCATAGATCATGTTACCTTAACGTTTATTAATCGAAGTTAAATTAATGTTCAAGACTTGTATTATGTTTCAAATTAACAGCGTCAGTTTATTGACAAGAATTATTAATAAATAGGTTCACTCATACGATTTCATTCAAAGAAGTTCTTTAATTAGATGTCTAAGTAGGATTCCCGCTAGCATCAGAGATGTTAGATAATATCCTGTCACTATCGGTAAATAAGTTATTTCTATTTAATATCCGCAAATTGTCATTAACTATGATCACTAGTCGCGTGAAGTTAAAGTTTCCCACTATCACAGTTCAAAGTCCGAATCCGGTTAAAATTCTCAATTCAGTAAAGCGTTTAAATATTCACACGAATTGACATTGAAGCCAAAGAGATTACAATTTACCTTCCTGTTTACCTAATCTGATAAATGTCCAAATTAAAGTCTTAAATTGACAATCCTCAAAAACAATCTCGTCACGATCTATTCTTGAACCCCGTTTAATAAAGTCCTAATTGTTGTTCTCTAAAGCTGTACGTCCTAAATAATTTCCGAACTAGAACAGACTAGAGACTGGAGTATCGTAATTACAACGTATGGCTATTTATACTTTAATAAACACTATCTTTGGTGTCCCAGACCTACGTTCTATGGCTATAATATTGATTTTCTTAGGTATTGGAATAACTACTATTTTAATATTTTCTACTGTTTTTCCCCTTTCCCATGTTTCTAAAATTTATAATTAAATTTTCCTTTTCTTTTTTTGCTTTCTATACTAGTTATTTCCCTCTGTTCTTTACTTATTTTTCGTAATTACTACTTGTGGAGAGACTTGGGTCATTTTGTGAATTGATATTTTAAGGACATGGGAGCTAATTTGGGAGCTACTTTTGTTTTTTCAACACCGAGGGCGCTGTAGGCGTTACACCACCTCACTGTATATCAGCACCTGCAACAACAAGAAACAACTGATTAACATCTTCGTATTACATAGTGTGTAATGGTACTTTGTGATCACGCTGTAGATGTAGACGTAGACACAAGTATACTTTCCCAGCAACGAGTAAATGGGATGTGTGTGTTGGTGATACGCCATACGTCAAACTTACCGCACCCTGTGCAGACTTTTGTTGAAAGTATATTTCTGAACAACATTAGATGAAATTATTGAACAAGTTTGCTTGTCTCCCTTCTGCCCTATCCCAACTCCCTGCCTCTGCCCCACAAAAAATTGTCGGTACGCCACTGGTGTATACCACAATGTTTGAGAGGATTGTTGGATGAGATTCAAAAATACAAAACCCTTAACTTTTAAGAAAAAGGCACACACAAACAATAAATTAGTATTGCTTTTTCTCACAGTTATTGCACCAGAAGTTTTTTATTTTAATTCATGCATGCAAAACGAATGTAAGACGTACTGCAAAGACACATGCAAATAGCTACAAATTTATCTCTCCGACATCAGTCTACTGTAGAATTATTGAACATATAAGTTTTTTGGGGAGTGAAGAACTCCTCTGTAATAATCATCATGGATTCCTTGATTTGTTCCCTTACGAGCTCCAGAAGGCTGTCGATAGCGGAGCCAAGGCGATGCCTCAGTTTCCTGTTTTACTTACTCATTAAGTTTACCATTCGTCTCTTTTTCAAGTTTCTGGCAGAAAACCGTAGTGTTACCGTAGTTAACCGGTAATCATGGATAGAAACTACATCTCTTATCGCTCAGTTAGTGCGTCGATACAGTCTGACGCTTAGATAATGTATCTGTCCAATGTGAGGTAGCCGACCGTGGTTAACCTTAGCAATACCAACGAGGGAAGTGGTATTTTATGGGCGCCTTTTGTTAGTTTGATACTCTGGTCGTGTATATTATGTTTTAAAATTTTGAAAAAATTAATTATCGTTTTTAATGAACTCTTCTACCAGATTCTATAACTTGTTTTAACTCTTAATTTCCCAGGTCATTTTTTTGTCACACACTGTCCAGGTGTGGTCTCACAGGCCCCTAGATTTAAATCGCCTTAAAAATTGCATATAGCAATTTCAGTGAAATATTTCAGTTTATGTAAAACGTTAAATTAATACCACCCAAAAATATACTAAAATAAATTTTAAAGTTTATTTTTGCAAAAAACAAAACGCAATTTAATAGAAAACTGAGAGAATGAACTTAATATCACATAATAATGTGAATGCTATACTTTTATCGTTTATTATACATGTAATGACAAAAACAGAAAATTTCCCATAAAAATTCATAAAATGAAAATTACACTAGTGCTCCTCCTTATATGAGGTTTTCTTTGCACACGCCGGAAATTTTTGTGGAGAATGCAAGTTATATTGGCTTCTTGCAACAATGGGAAATATGCGGCGTGTTTCTCTTCCTTTTTGGGTCACAGATGGAGCATGTTCTCCGTTTCTTCATTCGTTCCACAACGAACTTAGTTCTAGGTTCTACTACACTCAAAACACAATGAATGGACGAACAAAGTTCACGGGATGTGCGATGGCTGGTGACTTGCTTTTTGTCTGTGGTGTCACCAACGAGTTTGCAAGTTTATTCAAAAAAATTAAAGTGGTTCATCTGAATACTCTCCTTGTAGGAACAGTGAAGGAAAAAATCATTTATTCCTCTTATGTCCAACATGTGGAAAAATAATGCCATTGGCCATCATTGGAGAAGGCTTCGACGGCCAGCGATATTTGTTTCGATCTAATATATTTCTGGCAGAACCTTTAGCTAAAGATTCAGTCTGCACACTTCTGTCTTCATCACGTTGATTACTCGTTTCATTCAAGGAATTCACAGGTGGCAAAACAAATTCGCCTTCACTTCCACACTGTTTCTGTTCTGAATTACGTTTACTTTCAATTTCTTTGTCACTTGCAGTTTGTCCCTACTAGATCCAGCATCACTTCCTAAACTGTCCTCAAACCATTTTAAAACAGTATCCTTGAAGTCAGGATTAGACGAAGACTTGGCTACTGAACCCACAACGCAAAGTCTCAGATGCGGTCTCAGAGATCGCTAGCACGAAAGAAGCGGTAATAGTATATGTCGACGTCACATTCACGTGGCTACTGACAAAGGAAACCACGGCAGCTTCGGCAAACAATAACTAGACAATGCTCTAATGCTGTAATTGGCAACGGAGTGACAATTAACGCTAGCGGTTTGCAGGGGCGGTGGCAAGAGGGGGGGGGGGGGCTATAGAGCCTCCTTTTCCCATGGAGTATCATTTACACGGGATAAAATGACTTCAGAAATCAGCGAATACATTATCCCAACAAATTCAATCTTTTTTTATAATTATGTAGCAATATAGGTTGTAATGTATTCCAAACACGTTTTAACTAAAGAATAAGAGCGCCCAATAGCTTACTACTGAAACCAATAAATAGCATTTAACTTAAAATAGGCGTCTTATTATTTATTCATACACATTTTGGTAATTTCCATCCTAACGATATATATCGAACGTGCGACTCGATGTCGACCATACGATTCTGGTGACGCGAATTATGGTAAACGTGTAGTGCGTTGCCAGGGGAGCATATTTTATCGTTTCCGGTGTGAATAGCAATAAGCGAAAGCGTTGCAGTTTCGAGTTTCGAGAGCTCACATGAGAAAATCTAATTCCTCTTTTATATAGCGCGGGAAGTTATATCTCTTCCGATATCTATATTCCTACAACTTGAGGTTGCCTGGAAAAACTGACCCTACTGATACTCTCCTGCTATCTCTGACTGACATAGCAAGAGTGTACCCAGGTTATGGGAAAAAGAATTGCTGCTGGCAGTGCGAGGTGCCGGGGCTAGCAGTGTATTTATCACTAAATTCTACTAGAATCCACATATGTAAATCATGCTCTAAGCCCCCCCTATTCTAACTCCGACTTTTGCTGTTGCACAAGGATAAAAAAAATACCCGAACTGACTCTAATCAACCCTGCCAGTGGAGTAGAAGAGAGTTTGGCACCTGCAATAATTTAATTTGATAAATAAGTTAAATAAACAAAGGTTTCATTAGCATAGTGAGGAATGATAGGGTTGCTCTATCGATTAACAGAATGAAAGTTCTGTCCAAAATAACAATAGGATTTATTAAGACTAATCACAAAACAATAAACAAAAACACAAACATTTACAATAAATCAAATTGGCTCAAATTTGATACTCATACAAACACTGTAAAGGTGAAGTTGTCCCTGAACTAGATTGTGAGGTTTAAGACGAAGTGGTATGTGGAGCCAAATTCCTTGCCACTCAAATGTGAAGAGAGACACACCGCTAACCCAACAGTAATTGCCGCTACTAAAGACAGAACAAAGTTAGAAAAAGACGAACAGGCGCGCTCTGCTGAGCTCTGATTATCACCTAGGAAAATCCCTATCTGCCGGTGCTGCGGACATACATTACCAAAACTGTCTTCTTGACTGCCAGAACACGATCTGGCGTACCGCAGGCGAGGGCTGGTTGCTTCGACGTCCTCGACCGAAAGGCGACTGCCGACTACTAGAGCACCCGTACAGGCCAAACACACAACATTCCCGCCCCCACGACAGTGGCCGTGGTTACGTTCCAATCAGCAACTCGAAAACCGGCGGAAATTCCACTCCATTGCCGGGGCACTACCATTCCACCAATGGAGATTCTTGGCGCCAATTTCTGTGCTGATTTTGCTCCGTCACGGAGCTATGCCCTGAGCAAGCCAATCACAGTCCTATTTTGCAGAAAGCGCGGGAATTTTCCCGCCACAGCTGCCTGGGTACATAAGTCATTCCCACGCCTCGCTGGTAGCCCGCCAGAAAGTGTTTTCGCTAAGCTTCTGCGAAGCAACGGAACCTCCAGCCCAGCCGCCACTTCCGGCTCCAAACGGGCGCGTCTCCTGACAATGCCGGCGTCCGGAAAGCATTCACTCGACCCCCCACGCCTGTCGGCCTACCCTTTCAAAGTCAGAAGAGCCCGCCTGTCACTGGACCACCCGGGTGACGAGAGACGCTGCATGGGAAGTCCGCGTGTGAAGGAATAGCAGCCCTCCACCGCATGCAAATAGAGAGGAGAGTCGTAAGATAGAAATATGAGAGGGGGCTCATGCCACCTCTCAGCAGCTTACACAACACGAGCAATAGTGCACGAAGAAGACGTGCTGACGAGTAAAGTAAGTAAAGTTACTACTCGTACTTTCATTTGTCATTAACTATAACTTAATAAACGTTCGTCTTTTGTCGTTGCTCCAGTCAATATTCATAACTCGCGCCACCAGAGTCGTGTGGTCGACATCGAGTCGGACGTACAATATATACCGTTAGGAGCCCACGCGTACGATAGGCAATCATTCTTGGAAATTACCCACATTTTTTACCCTGAACTTCAAAACTATTACCAAAAACTACTTTAAGGGGCTCCGGAACGCCCTATACTTGCAATGTTAAAATAACGCTTATAAATTACATCTTTCCTCACAAAGTATTTGAGGTAGGAAGTTGAACTTTTTACATATTATTTATTGGAATATGGGCTACAACTTAACACAGGGATTTTACAAAATTTTAGTTCAGTTATTAATGATGATTTTTTTTCAATTGTAATGAAAATTCACAACATTTTTTTGCAATTTTTTATTTATATATTCAAAAATATACAGTTTTTTGGAAAAAAGGCTGTGTTAAATTATGCAGAAGGTACTGTGTAACATTTACTGAAAGTTTGAAATAAATATGTTTGGAAGATCCTTAGAAAACATGTAATTAGTATGAGAAAATAAAAGTTTTGGGAATCGAGCGACAAAGATTGGATTAACTTTTTAGTGCATTCCAGGTCTATAGGATGGATTATCTTCATCCTCTGCAAACTCCTCCTCCAGCTTCCTCTTGTTCCTTCTCCTGTTTACTCTTGCTTGTATTTCTAGACTCTTTACAGCCCTGTCTGCAGCCCGAAGGCGTTCCTTGTCTAAAGCAAGCATCGCTCGTACCATGTTAGAACCTATCTTCATTCCCATATTTCTAAATACCTTGCACCTTTGGCTTTCCAACATTTCTCCTTTTCTTAAAAGCCTTCAGAGGATTTCTAATAACTTTACTTTTACTCATTATTATACTTCAAGAAAACAGAGACTCAAGAAACAGAATTAATTACGAATATTTTCGAGATAACGACAGAGTAAATAAACATGAAACAATCGACAATCACACCAGCGATATATATTGAACCATCACAGGTTAGCCACAACACATACTTTATCTCACATCACTAAAATGTACCTGATGAACACGGACGTTAATAATAACGCCATTTGACAGCAGTTTAACAGCGCCACAGTGGGTCACGCCCATGTAGAACACATTTCAAAAAAAATTTAAAAATAGTTGTAGTCTTCGGAATTGAATAAATTATATATCTATTAAAAGGTAATAGTCTGCAGATTCAGAAAACGCAAAAAGTAAAAATTGAACTTTTCATGATTTTGATCCTTTCCGGAGCCCCTTAAGTAACACCAAATTTTACCAATTTGTCGTTAGAGGACCCTAACTCTCCTTTTATTAAGCCATATTCCATTCCCCGAATCCCCTCCGCCGGCCGCGGTGGTCTCGCGGTTCTAGGCGCGCAGTCCGGAACCGTGGGACTGCTACGGTCGCAGGTTCGAATCCTGCCTCGGGCATGGATGTGTGTGATGTCCTTAGGTTAGTTAGGTTTAAGTAGTTCTAAGTTCTAGGGGACTGATAACCACAGCAGTTGAGTCCCATAGTGCTCAGAGCCATTTGAACCATTTGAACCCCCTCGCCCCCCCCCCCCCCCCAATAACCGACCCCCCACCCATCCACCCTTGACCGACTTGTAGAATCGCACCTAGTACGTAAAGGGTTAAATTTTTTTGTTGAACTAAATCCAAAATATTGTAGTAATAGTAGCAGACGAGATTTTTCACCACCAGTGTCATAATCACTATACTGACGTTCTGGATCCTACTTACAAATCAGCAGCCCTGTAACAAGTATGTTTGTAATAGAAGTTAACAATAATCAAGCGAATTTGTAATTTTTTGTGGCGGTTATAAAGTGCGGTACTCCCAGCTGGTAGTACATGTAACTGACAATGCGCTGGTATTGCTGAGACAGTACTAAAAGATACTCTCAGATTCTGTATCCCTTTCACACATCAGTAAATCTTTAAAAAGTATATCATTAGTAAAAGTCAAAAAAATTAGCAAAACGTGTATTTATCTAGGGTTAATGTGAGCTTTAAATGAAATTTTCCTCGAGCATTCCGAATTTTTAGGGAAAATCATTTAGCTACATCAGGAGGCACGACAGTTCCGAATAGTGGCAAGAATTTCCGCATAAGACAACAGTCACTTTGATCTTCAAAAAAGAGACTACCAATGTTCTAAACACACCGAACAAATCGTTAAGTTCTCCGACACTACTTACCGGATTTCGGAGAGAGAAACGTCCTTGAACTCCTCTCATCCATATCTACGATTTAAAAACATGTTACTACTGCTCCATGTAAAAATACGGAGTTCCATTTTCTTTATTCAGTGCTTAATATTGCTGTACCAAGAGATTCTATGTTATTTAATGATTACTTTCTTACAATTCACAGCAATGAAAATATTATGTTGGTGCATAATTTCGTAGCGTTTTTCCATAAGTTTAATGAACACAACAGATACATTTAAAAGAGACTTAAGGCATAAATAATATGTTCTGCTTCACTCTTTAGAAGTCTGCCAACGCTGCGTATAAGTTTCGATTCCGCGGCTGTGAAATTCACGTTCTGTTGAGACGAAGGACTCGTCAGGGCTTATTCGGAGCGCATTTTTGTCCCGAAAGAATGTTCCTTGAAGGTTGTTCGATAGTGAATGGAAAAAGTGAAAATCTAGGGATGCAAGATCATATGAATAAGGTGGGTGCCGAATGAGTTCCCAACCTAACTCCCGCATAGTCTTTTTTTGTCAGGTTAGCAGAATGTGTGCGACGTTTTCGTGGAGTAGCATCATGTCACGCAGTCTTCCTTGGATAGCGTCTGCAGGACGTCTTAGTTGTTGACAATAAATGTCAGCAGTGATGGTTACACCTCGAGAAGCATTTCGTAGCACACCGCACCGTCGCTGTTCCGCCAGATGCATAACATTATCTTTGTGAAACTTCCTGGCAGATTAAAACTGCCGGACCGAGACTCGAATTCGAGACCTTTGCCTTTCGCAGGCAGGTGCTCTACCAACTGAGCCACCCAAGCACGACTCACGCACCGTCCTGACAGCCTTATTTCCGCCAGTACCTCGTCTCCTATCCCTTTTTCTTATCTTTTGTGGATGCGCGCAGGTCTTTGTACGAGCAGTTGCTGCTTTGTTTGGACTCAACAATTTCTTTCTTTTTCTTACGTTAGCGTGACGACACCACTTCTTGTCACTAGCAACGATACAGGATAGAAATGATCGGCGTTATGCACGAGCCAACTGATTACGAGCAAGTAGAGGTTCACATGTGGTCACCCGCTGATTTTTATGATATTGGCTTAGAGCACGCGCTATACTTAAAGCCAATTTTTATACCTTCCCCATTGTACGCAAACATCGCACGATGCTGGAATGATCACAGATCATTACATTTGTCAATTCTCGAGTACACTGAAGTGGATCGTTGTAGATTAATGCGTTTAAACGAACTTCGTAAAACCCCGAAGGTCATCCTGAACGTGGAGAGTCACTCTAATGTCAAAACGATCCTCCACAAAACGAGAAAACCGTTTTCTTGCCGTGCTTTGTCCAATGGCATTATCTCCTTACACGGAGCAAATGTTGGCTGCCTCCGCTGCTGTCTCTCCTCTATTGAACTAAAGCAGGAGAATATGTCGGAAATGTTCAGATTTCTCCACTTGGCACTCCATTATCTAGCGTCCACAGCTCCACTCATCTCCAAATGACAACATGTAAACTCAAATAGCAACAGTGAACTACAAATAAAACTGACAATCGATAAATAAACCCATAGCAACCGGAATAAAACATGCAAAACAAAAACGCTACGAAATTATGCACCAACCTTATAAAATCTGGTAGACGTTATAGTTCTCTGAGGGTGTTAGTTGAGGGGGCAGTCGAATAAAGGCTGATCTCTACATTAATAAATTTCTGCAAAAAGCATGAGACTTGAAAATGATCAGTACTCTCTAAAAAGGCAAGCAGCTGTCTCTCAACGGAAATAAATGTAATGTGTGTAAAAAGATGAGAATAGCCGGTACCTATGACTCACTGACATAAGTCACAACTATCAGTTAGTTCGGAGTAAATATCAGGAGCGATTTACGGTGCAACGTTCCTCGGAAATTTAGCAACGAGGAGAGCAGATGCCAGACCGATTTGTTGAAAGTATCCTACATAAGATTGATTCACACAAGCAGATCTTCTCTTGAATATTGTTTGTCAGTTTGGGACCTTTACCAAGTTAGATTGACAGTAAAGATAGAAAAGATTCATAGGAGATCTGTGTCTTTTGTTGCGGGTTTATTCACTGTCAGTTACTGGACGAGCGTCACAGAAATTTACAAGAAAATACAATACGAGATGCTACAACAAAGGCGATACGGCTGCTGCGGGAAGCCTTACTCGCAAAACTCAGAAAGGCCAACACCATTTGACAAAGAAACGTGCCCAGTGGTTAAAGAAAGTTCAGGTCACACCAGTCAACAAGAAAGATGGCAGAAGTGATCCACAAAATTACCGACCAATATCCTTGGAATCCTTTTGTCATAGATTCTTAGAACATATTCTGAGCTCAAATTTAATAAGGTACCTATCTCGAGCATTCGACCTTCATGCCAAAGAGTGTGGATTCCGAAAACATCAACCATGTGATACCCATCTCTCGCTTTTCCCACATGACACTCCAAAAACCTTGGATCAAGGAAATCAAGTGTATGCAATACTTCTTGAGCTCCAAAACGCACTTGACTCGGTGCCACACCTACGCTTATGATATCATGGGGTATCAAACGAAATTCGTGAGTGGGTTGAGGAATTTTTGGTACGGAGGGTGGAGCAAGTTGCACTGGACGCAGAGTCATCGAAAGATGTAAAAGTAATTTCATATGTTCATCAGGGAAGTCCATTGTGGCCTTTGCTGTTCATATTGTACGTTAATAACATTAATGGTTTTGCAGACAATATTAGTAGTAATTTCAGACTTTTCGCATATTATGCAGCCATCCATAATGAAGTACTGTCTGGAAAAAGCTGCACAAATACCCATTCACATCAACGTAAGATTTCAAAGTGATGTAGATATTTAAAACTTGCTTTATACGAGGTATGTCTATAAAATAACGGGTCTAATGCTGTCACAGAGTCTCATTCGAATGTGGCATTTCTGGTGTCTGCTGAAAAATTAGTGTGGTTGTGGCCTTCGTTTTTGTAAGAGCTGTTGTTTTGTTTATCCGGGATAATGATACGTGGCACCGAAAGTGAAGTCGGTTCATTACGTATGCGATTTTCTAAGTGGTTCAAGCGTTCCCGAGATAGCAGAGAAGACGTTGAAGATCAGTCAAAGCCCGGGAAGCCCCACAACGAGTGAAAATATCGAAAAAGTCGATAATGCGATTCGATCTGACCCTTGGTTCACTATTCTATCGAGTGATGGAACTCTAGGAATTGACAAAGAATGTGTAAGGCAAATTTTACGTAACCAATTTAACAAAAGAAAAATGTATGCGAAACTGCTGCTGAAAATTCTCACGATCTAGCAAAAAGATGCTCGTGAAGATGCTTGTACTGACGCCTCGAATACCATTAAAAATGATCCTTTTTTCTTGGAAGGAGTGATAACATGTGAGGAATCTTCGCTTTTCACTTATAATCCAGCGTCATGACTTTTTTTTTTTCTTCGATGTTATGAAGTTGTGTGTCTTCACTGGATTCCTGAAGGTCGAATAATTAAGCAACATTACTACCTTGAAACTCTTGCTCAACTCCTTGAGAGAATAAGAGAAAAACGACTCGAGATGTGGAAGAACAAGTCGTGGGTTCTGCATCTAGACAATGCATCGACAAGTACCGCACTGTCTGGTAACAGAGTTTTAGCAAAGTACAGCATCTCACCTTATTCTAGCACCATGTGACTTATCTATTCCCCAATGTCAAATTTGCATTAAAAGGAACAACACTTCGTTTCCATCAGTGTAAAATTTGCTTGGCGCTTTGTAGGACAGAGGAGGGGAGTATATCGAGGATGACAATAAATATGTATGTTTTTGAAATAAAATGTTTTACAGCAACAGTCATAATATTTTATAGCCACACCTCGTATGCTGACAAAAGTAAAATTTTACACTTCATAAAACGAAGAAACATAGTGTTCTATGACTACAGAATTAATGACTCGCCGCGCGGGGTAGCCGCGTGGTCTCAAGCGTCTCGTCACGGTTCGTGCGGCTCCCTCCGTCGGAGGTTCGTGTCCTCCTTCGGGCATGGGTGTGTGTGTTGTCCTTAGCATAAGTTAGTTTAAGTTAGATTAAGTAGTGCGTAAGCTTAGGGTCCGATGACCTCAGCAGTTTGGTCCCATAAGACCTTACCACAAAAATAAATAAATAAATAAATAAGAAATAAAAACATTAATGGCCCTCAGTTGGAAGTGGTCAGTTCATACAAATACCTGGGTGTAACAGTGTCAAGGGATATAAAATGGAACGATCATAAAGGATATGTCGTATGAAAAGCAGCTGGGAGACTGCAGTTCATTGGCAGAAAACTAGGGAAATGCTTTCGAATACTGACATACAAGGCACACGTGCGACCAGTCCTGCAATATTGCTCAAGTGTGTGGGATCCATACCAAATAGGACTAGCAAGGAATATATAAGGAAGGGCAACACGAATGGTCACAGGTTCGTCTGACTCATGGGAAAGCATCACGGAGATGCTGACAAAACTGAACCACCAAACACTTGGAGACAGGCAAAACTATACCGCGAAAGCCTCCTTAAAAAATTTCAGGAATTAACGTTAAGTTATGAATGTGCTCTGTACGTGAGTTGAACGGAATGAAGCCCTAATTACTAGCGCAGTTCAAAATGGTTCAAATGGCTCTGAGCACAATGGGACTTAACTTCTAAGGTCATCAGTCCCTAGAACTTAGAACTACTTAAACCTAACTAACCTAAGGACATCACACACATCCATGCCCGAGGCAGGATTCGAACCTGCGACCGTAGCGGTCGCGCGGTTCCAGACTGTAGCGCCTAGAACCGCTCGGCCACCCCGGCCGGCACTAGCGCAGTAGGGAGTACCGTCTTCCTTGCACTTTAAGGTCCAGGTAGATGTAGAATATTACTTTCGCCAAGTTACATATAATGCAATGAGCAGAAGGGAGAAAGTAAATTTGGTTGTGTAAAGAGGAAAGTAAAAATTTTTATTTTAGACTATTGGTAACTGGAACAGTAGAGGGTGGAAATGGCTCCTGTGCGCCATGTATCGTCCGCCTTGCACAGTGCTGTGTACAAATGTACACTGTCCAGCCACACTGATGTGACCACCTGTCAAAAGCCTATATAAACACCTTTTGCAGCGCGGAGAAAGTCAGTGAGATTCTGAAAGCTGCCGACAGGGACGTGGAGCCATGCAGACCCCAGTGCCGTGGTCAGCTGCGTTGAATTTCTCTGTTGAGCATCCGTGACGAGAACATCCCGATCGAGCTGGTCCAACAGATTCTAGATTGGTTTCAAATCCGAGGAGTTTGGTGGCCAAGAGAGTACGGTAAACTCATCCTGGTGCTTTTCGAACCTCACAGGTACCCTGCAAGCTATGTGACATGTTGTAGTGTCCTACTGGTAGATGCCATCCTTGCAAAGACAAACTGGTTGAAGGTTTGGACATGGTCCCCAAGGATAGATGCTTAATTATGTTGATCCATTGTGCTATCTAGAATGAAGAAATCACCCATGAAGATGGTATCTGTTCTTTTGGACATGTGCGAAAGAACAGATCACATCTTCATATAGTTAAGGCTAACCGGCCATTGACCTTCTTCTTCTGTGCTGTATGCACACGCATTGCCTGAACTCTTACGGGACTCGGTAAGATTGTGATGAGTGAGTGTAATGGGCAGGGGCACTACGAATGTAGTGTGTGAACATTGCCAAGTTGGCAATGTGGGTCTCACGGGGAGCGTGCAAGGGATAAATCCCTGCAGTCGCACTATCCTCTGTGCACTCGGTGGCTCAGATGGATAGAGCATCTGCCATGCAAGCAGGAGATCCGGGCTCGAGCCCCGGTCGGGGCACACATTTTCAACTGTGCCCGTTGATGTATATCAACGCCTGTCGACAGCTTAGGGTATTGATTTAATTATCATTTCACCCAGAGAATCCCACGAAAAATTTATCTACACCATAATCCTCACTCCACCCTTCTGGACCCTTCCTAGGAGTGTTGCAGGATGTTTGCTTTCTACATCCACATCTACATCTACATGATTACTCCGCAATTCACATTTAAGTGCTTGGCAGAGGGTTCATCGAACCAAAATCATACTATCTCCCTACCATTCCACTACCGAACAGCGCGCGGGAAAAACGAACACCTAAACCTTTCTGTTCGAGCTCTGATTTCTCTTATTTTATTTTGATGATCATTCCTGCCTATGTAGGTTGGGCTCAACAAAATATTTTCGCATTCGGAAGAGAAAGTTGGTGACTGAAATTTCGTAAATAGATCTCGCCGCGACGAAAAACGTCTTTGCTTTAATGACTTCCATCCCAACTAGCGTATCATATCTGCCACACTCTCTCCCCTATTACGTGATAATACAAACCGAGCTGCCCTTTTTTGCACCCTTTCGATGTCCTCCGTCAATCCCACCTGGTAAGGATCCCACACCGCGCAGCAATATTCTAACAGAGGACGAACGAATGTAGTGTAAGCTGTCTCTTTAGTGGACTTGTTGCATCTTCTAAGTGTCCTGCCAATGAAACGCAACCTTTGGCTCGCCTTCCCCACAATACTATCTATGTGGTCTTTCCAACTGAAGTTGCACTTTCAGACGTTTCACTTCCGACGGAGCATAAAACGCGATTCATCTGAACAGATCACCTGTCGCCATTCAGTGGACGTCCAGTTGTAGCATTGGCGTGCAAATTCCAGGCGTTACTACGGGTGCATAAATCAGGCGCCCGCTGCAGACGCCCGTATGCAGCAACGTTCGCTGAATGGTTGTTGAAGTGACACTATTGGTAGCCCCTTGGTTGCTCAACAGTAGCACATCTGTTCTCCCCTACACATCTCCCCAGCCATCGTTCGCCCTTGTCATCTATGGTCCGTGTTGCATCACAGCTGCTTTGGCACCGGTTTTGGATAGCGTCATTTTGTCATACACGGCATACTTTAACTTCGGCGGCACGCGGACAGTTTACAATCTCAGGGGTTTCTGAAATGCGTCCGCGCATGGTTCGAAAGCCAGTGATCATGTCATTATGGACGTTACATAAATCGCTCCGTTACTGCATCACGACAACGACTGCACTGTTTCCCGCATCCCCCAATGCCCTTTATATACCCTCCACTGCTAGTTTCGCCACTTGCCGTCTGCAAGCGGTTATTTCATGTAAACGTCGAACACAGTCGGTCACATTAATGTGACGGGATGGCGTAGATATAAACGTAGCTGTAGATAAGCGACGTCTTTCATGAAACTGAGCAAATACAGTCAAAGGGTGTGTAAAGTACGAAATTTAAGAAAAAAAACTAATTATTTATCAGTGAAAAATGTTTACCAGCTTTATACGAAAGCAAAGGTTAATACGTCATGCTCACGAATTGAACAGTAGAAGTACGTCTTACGGCTAAAAATGTAATTAAATATATTAAAACTAAAACCGTATTCGACCGGAAGGTTGGTGAACACCATGGTGGTTTCAAAAGTTCAAATGTGTGTGAATTTCTAAGGGACCAAACTGCTGAGGTCATCGGTTCCTAGTCCTACAAACTATTTAAACTAACTTATGCTAAGAACAACACACATACCCAGGCCCGGGGGAGGACTCGAACCTCCGGCGGGAGGGGCCGCGTGGCATGGTGCTTTGCTATGTGAATTCTAGTGAACGTTGCTTCGCTAACCTTCTTCCGACCTGAGAACTGGCTCACCAATACAGTCACTGGGGGACCTACATTTCATCACGAGATGGAAATTATTATGCAACTCGACTTTTGTCATACACTAAGTAAGACAGGTCTTAGGACATCTTTCGCTGTCTGAAAAGTCACCCGTACTTGAAAGAAAGGGACTAAAGCAAATGCCACTCTAGATTACTGGAATCGAATTGAATTTGCTTGCGTTTTGAAGCCTAGTTGGTCTCGTAAAGCGTCGGGAACTAATCTGTAGGTGGCATTTTATTTTTTTTCACGTGATTTGGCTTTTACGTGTATAGTGTTTTGAGTATGTTGAAAATGGTAAGCTGCACCATGCATCGGATTCCACGCTACACTTTAAAACTTCCAAATAAATCTCTAGGTTAGCTTCGCTCAGATAGGAAGAGAGCAAGGACATATTACCTCCAGCAGCGTGGTGCCTTTCAGGCTCCATAATTTTTAAATAAATCTTTAGTTTTATTGAGTGAAAGAGCCTACCCTTGGCTGGGTTCAGTTACTCTTGAAAGTGAACGATTATAACTAAAAGGCAGCGGATCGTATTCTTGTAAGCAATCTTTGGATTGGATTTGTTACTTGCGAAAAGATTTTCAAGCTATTCGCCCCTCTTTCCAGTGTTTAGAACAGTACTCGTGCATAGTGTTGATCAGGTTTTTAGTTAATGAGGTCTGATAGCTATGTGAAAGCTTGCGACCAGTTTACGTATCTTTAATTCCCGAGCTCATTCAGTGACGAATTCCCGGGTCCAATACACACGTTTCTCGATTTCAGGATGGGCGGCGCCAACGGCTTGCCACGAAGCCAGCCAGCCGAAATAGACTTGGACGGCCTCCCGTAATGGCGAGCCAACTAACTCGACAGCGTAGGTGACGGCCGATCCGTCTTCGAAGTCTGCCACGCTTACCTCGCATACGAGGGCTCACTGCGAGATGGTTACAACATTACCTGGGGCGGCCGAGTCGTATTCCTAAATTACAAAGAGGTCAAGGATGAACCATTTGTCAGTAAACGCCGATCCATCAAAGAAGAGAGAGAAGTGAAGAAAAGCAAACGCCTAGTTATACGTAGTACGACGTCCCACACAGAGCTTCTTGAACGGATCAAGTTAACATTTGTAGAACGACTACCACTATCGCTTACGGAGAACAGTTCAAATGGCTCTGAGCACTATGCGACTTAACTTCTGAGGTCATCAGTCGCCTAGAACTTAGAACTAATTAAACCTAACTAACCTAAGGACATCACACACATCCATGCCCGAGGCAGGATTCGAACCTGCGACCGTAGCGGTCACGCGGTTCCAGACTGAAGCGCCTTTAACCGCACGGCCACACCGGCCGGCCGCGGAGAACAGTATGGACATGCAAAGGGGTCTGATTATGCAAAAGACGAAAAGGAATATAGAAATTTTAACCAGGAGCAATACACATAATGCCATGATGTCACATTCTTGTCCTAATCCTTCCCAAAATGTTTAGCTGTAGCGGAATTCGTTCGCTCCGTTAAACGCTATCCATCATTTTTGGCTTCTTACGTACTTTGGATCCCAACCAAAACCACGTGCCAATAACTAGATCTACGTAAGTATTCCCCTTATCATGTACACAGTGTCACATTTTGCTTTTCGCTCTTTAGTTTATACACACGGTACCGCACAACACATTTAACAACATTTTCGAAGTGTTCTCCATTGTGCATCACACACAGGTGCAGACATGGCTTCCACTCTCGTAACCTCTCGTAGAAATGAGCTGCTGGAGAGAGAAATTCGTAGATGAAGAGGAAAACTTTCCACAACTTTAACATGCCATATCTTGGTTTTAAAGTTGTCTCATAAATAAAAATAAGGCGCAGTTACGTCAGTGTTCTTGGCAAGTTTCACTAACGTGGGCGTCCGATCCAGTGCTCCGGAAACTGTTCATCAGAGAGCTGTAACCCTGCCATTCATTTTACAGACCACGGATGTACACGTTTGTAGATGTCAGCACGTAGCTTAGAAGGCGCCTCCATTGGGAAAGAATTGGCAACACATGGAGTTGCGCATTTCAGAATGCTAGCCTGGCAAAAGAAGAGACGATCGGTTCCATATTTCCTTATCTCTTGTCGTAGAGTAATATGTTGGGTTCCTTGATCTTCTGAACACAAAAGACAAGCAAGGTTTTCGGTTGAAAAATATCGTGTGTTCTAACGGATAACCTTCCAGGGAACGGTTAAAGACAACACTTTCAGTGAACAGAATTTTCAAAAGAAACTCCTTATTGTTGTTACAGTGTTCAATGCTTCCCAAAAATACTATCGCTCAACTGAATCGTCTTCACTTCAACACCGATGGAACCGAGCGAGGTGGCGCAGTGGTTAGACACTGGACTCGCATTCGGGAGAATGAGGGTTCAATCCCGCGTCCGGCCATCCTGATTTAGGTTCTCCGTGATTTCCCTAAATCGCTCCAGGCAAATGCCCGGATGGTTCCTTTCAAAGGGCACGACCGACTTCCTTCCCCGTCCTTCCCTAATCCGATGAGACCGATGACATATCTGTCTGGTCTCCTTCTCCAAACAACCCAAACCAACACTGATGGAATTTCAGTTTACATAGACTCAGCTAGCAAGGAACATAATAAGGTAGTTATGGCTCTTGGATACAACAGTCTCGCAGAAACTGTATCACAGTGACGTTTTCTGATTAACAAAGTTCTTATCAATTTGTAGACAAAAATGAATAATATTCTTTCGCAGTTCAAATGTACGCTATTGATCTGCAGAGTCGCGGATACTGTTAATCCCCTCCAACAGATAAACTATGATTACATTCACATTAGTTATTATGAAATTTAACTGGTACGCAAAGGAGGATAAAAAACCGCGATTCCAGAGGTTTTGACATACTATATAAGTTATCGTAGAGACCCATTTCACCTGTAATACAGTAAGCTCAGAGTTGAACGCATTATCAATGCCGAAGTCGTTTAAGATTATCTCATTTGGAAAATAACGGGGCCGGCCGTGGTGGCCAAGCGGTTAAAGGCGCTACAGTCTGGAACCGCGCGGCCGCTACGGTCGCAGGTTCGAATCCTACCTCGGGCATGGATGTGTGTGATGTCCTTAGGTTAGTTAGGTTTAAGTAGTTCTAAGTTCTAGGGGACTGATGGCCTTAGAAGTTAAGTCCCATAGTGCTCAGAGCCATTTGAACCATTTTTGAAAATAACGGGCTAAGAAAACAGCTTGACCCTATGCAAGCAGTGGTCTGTGCAAGTAATCGCTTCCTGTGGCGGATGAAAACTAGAGAAATCCAGCCACTCACAATTAGTGGTTCCACGTCTCTCTCGATGGTTTTCCATAGGTGTTCAATGGAAATGTGATTAGGGAACTCATAGCACATTGTCGGTCTAAGGACCGTGGAATGTTCCTCTAACGATTCTACACAACCTGGCAGCGCTAAACCTTCTGAAGGTGTGAACCGCCTGTTGCGTGCTGTTAGCGAACTAACGAATGCACATCACCTGACAGTGCGTTCCGATGTCGCTCGCCATTGAGCGACATTGGAACGCATCGCAAGCCATGTCATCGGAAAATAACAACTTGTACTGAGACTTATCAGTCCGGGCAATCGTTTTCATGTGATCATCCAATCGAGGTGACCTGCATAGGCTAAAATCTTGGTGAGAAGAGGCACACGTGGGGGTAGAGGCTTCCCAGTCCATAAGAAGATTTCTTTGTCTGTTATGACTAGCCCCCCGCCCCCTGCCCCCCCCCCCCCCTCACCGCCCGGTTGTTACATAGCACTGAACTGGCAAGCAGTCTGCTGCTCTGCTGCCCATCCGTCCATGCTACACTTGCGTTAATTGACACGTTCATCCCCACGTCAGTTTCCTCTCAGCCAAGCTCTTCGTGACACGCTTTTGTTGTCATGGTGGGACTTGAAAAGGACAGCACATGTGCGGCCTCGGAAAGACAGAGTCCCATGTATGGGGCACCTGCGATTCAGCCCCAATGCACAGACTTGTCTCCCCCATCCTGCGATTGAGTGTCGCCATGACGGACAGTATAATGTCTGAAGGCATCTCAACCACCTGACACCAGGATCTACTCTATTCGTCATGGATACGTAAGCGCGCTCTCTCCGAAACATCGGCCATTTTTAATTTCGTTACTCATAAATGTAATGGAAGATTAAACGGATGCCAACTTAGGGTTTAGCCTCTCGTTAACATCGAGTACAGCATTCGGTAGATGCGTGCTCATTTGACCATCTTCTCATCCCGATTCGGGTGTTTGCGTAGTTACATTCTATTACCGCAAACCAGGTGCAGGTTGAAACACTCTGCCAGAGTGACACTGCGTGCCGTACCGGGAATCGAACGGGGAATCTTTCGCGAGCAATGTTATTACCGGCTGATGCTCTCAGGCAAGACTCGCGACAAGATTTTCGTCAATATGTCTCTTCTTCCTTCAACACTTCGCAGGAAATCCCTGTATACTTTGCGAGGCTAGCACTCCTGAAATAAAGGGTACCGCAGAGAAATGGCTTAACCAAATTGTTTCCAGAGTAACCTTTACATTCTGCAACTTCCTGGCAACTTAAAACTGTGTACCGGACCGGACCTTGTCTTTCGTGGGCAGTGCTTTTAACGGCTAAGCTGTCCTGTTAGACTCATGACCTCCTTCACAGTCCATGACCCCTACTTATCATTCTCCAACTCTAATAACATCAAAGTCAACGAGATATAAAATCTTAATTGTCATTATTTAGACGAACTGGACAGAACTACAGAGTTGTACAGAATATGGAAGAAATTGCCACACGAGCCGACTCAGCGTTTTAGAGGAAATAGCTGAATGAGCGAGCAGGAATTAAAACCCTATGTCTCCCGAATTAAAATCCAGTGTCTCAACCACTTCGCCACCTCGCTCGGTTCCTCAGAACAGCGAGAATTCTGACTAGTTACCGCAAGCTGAAATACCGGGACTATTAGCCAACTATTGTCGTCAATCCACCAGAAGGGCCGTTACCACTGAGTACTTTACACAGAGATTTTCGTGAAAATGTTATGTAAGCGAGGTGAGCAGTGATACATTTACTGCTCACATCTTGTCACAGAAGGTGAATGTTTACAGCTGTTCGGATCTTAATGACAGCTTGTTCGGAATTGTTCCACAATTTCCGCATACATTTAGTTCGTATATGCGACGGCTATAGGAGATATGGTTAAAAAATAGTGTGAATTTTTGTTTTTCTTAAGGAATCTTTATTTACTCGTCAATATCAACTTCGTCCCCTTCAAAATAGTCCCCCTCAGATGAAATACACTTATGCTAGCGCTTTTCTAAATCCTGGAAGCACTTCTGGAACTCACTTTTCGTTATGGTCCTAAACTCATTCGGCGATTTTTATCTGATCAGTGGTGGCAAAACGACGTCCTCTTATGGTTCTCTTAAGCCTCGGAAATAGAAAGAAGTTGCAGGGGAAGACATCCGGCCAATACGGTGGTTGAGGCAACGTAATGGTTTTTTTTCTGCCAAAAAAAGACGGACAAGCATTGACGTGTGAGAGAGAGCATTATCGTGATGCAATTTCCACAATTCTGGTCGTTTTCTTCGAGTTACTTCACGCAAATGGCACCTAACTTCCAGGTAGTATTCCGTATTTACGTTACTACACTAGGCAGGAGCTCATGATGCACTATCCTAATGTAATCGAAGAAAACAGTGAGAAGAACCTTCACATGTGATCGAACTTGTCGATTTTTTTCTGTATTGACTCTTCAGGCAATCTCCATTCGAACGACTACGCCTTGATTTCGACGTCATACCAGTTAGGGTGTAAAGTCAACGCCGGCACGCCAGTGGGGAACGACAGAGAAAAGAAGGCTGTGAGAAGAGGTCAGCAAATCGCACGCTCACCGATTTCCTTCCAGGACGACAACGTGATAGCAGCGGCCCCTAGGTGAAGACGACGTAAGCATTGCGCCAGAGTGGTGGGTGCCCGCTTCGATAGCAGCTTCAACGTTTACCACTTCGTTGGCCGGCGCATCGTAGCCTCTTCATTAGCACTCTCTACGTAGCACAGTTAGAGGTCAGCAGTCACGGCAGTTCAGTTGACAGACTTTTGTTAGTAGCGGTCGCTAGCAACAGAAGTGTTACTTGTGATTGTCTATTCTTAAGAAGACTGGTTATTTTGTATGTCGCCCTTTGTTTGCGACACATCTGTGTAATTGCACTAGTGGATGATCATGTCTAAAGGTCTACAAGAATTCTCAGATCAAAATTAAGTACTTGTACTTGTCTTGGTGCAATAAAACTCACTAATTTGACTCATTGTCTAGCGAACCGAGTGTGCAGGATTAGACACAACAATACCCGTATGCCCATGTTTCGTCATCTGTTATAACCTTCATTAGAAGTTCTGGATCGTTGTCGACTTCATTCAGCAATTTGGGCGAAGTGTAAGCTGCGTTGTTTTTGGTCGAAATTCAACAATGGTTCAAATGGCTCTGAGCACCATGGGACTTAACATCTGAGGTCATCAGTCCCCTAGAACTTAGAACTACTTAAATCTAACTAACCAAAAACATCACACACATCCATGCTCGAGGCAGGATTCGAACCTGCGACCGTAGCAGTCGCGCGGTTCCGGACTGAAGCGCCTAGAACCGCTCGGCCACCAAGGCCGGCTCAAATTGAACAATTTCGGAACAAATATCACTGCTCCGCGGTTCATGCCCAAAACATCTGAAAAAAATTTTGGCTTGAGCTTAAGGATATGTCGACATCGTCAGTAACCTCTCTGATGGTGATTCGGCGATTTTCCAGAAACATTGTCTTTACTTCCCTCACATTGTAATTCATGTGCTAAAGCGTCCAGGGCAGTCGTAGTCTTCAATGTCTTCTAGACCGTCTTTGAAACGTTTGTACCATTCGTAAACTCTTGTCTTACTCATAGTACATTCGCCAATAGCCATGGTCAATAGTTTGAAATAGGTGCCGCATTTTCTTCCATTTTCCAGGCAAAATTTAATTCAAATAGTTTGATCCATCTTTTTCGAAAGAAATAATTCGCCGAACATTCGAAAACTCGTATAACCATGTCGACTGTCAACAATAAGCTAACTATTCAAATTAGTTAAACATGAAGGCGTATGTCAGGAACATGTGTACCAACGACAAAAAATCTTGAAAATCGCAAGTATAATGCCCGCGAATTTAACAAAAGTTTCCGTTACTTTTTGATCACATCTCGTACAGTGTGTAAAACCCAGACGGCTTCGGTATCTGCAGCAGGAATACCAGAGAAGCTTGTGCGGCCTGCAGACGGATATCGAGCCTAGCGGTCGACCTTGCCAACAGGATCAGGAATCTCGTGGAGCACGACGTAGACGTAACCGTGTTCTGAAAGAGAAGGAAACGAGTGAAAAAAGGAGAGGGAGGAAGGAGGATAACGTCCGTTCGTGTTAACGAATGGACTTTCTAGCTTGATGTGGCGTCATTGTATCCTTATGGCGGAATACGCAGCTCAGCACAGGCTGGCTATGCCTCGTTGCTCATGGACATAATTGTACGCTAAGTGAGAACGCAAACTTCGGGGCAGACGACTCGAGCCGCGGGTCTATGATATTTCCGAATAGGGGCAAAAGCTTCATAGTGGCGCTCCCCCCCCCCCCCCCCACCCCCGCACCACCCCACCCCCACCGCCACCCAACCCCCTTCGAGCATTTGACTTTTAAACGTCAAACTTTTTTAAAAAATCGATTTTTCAAAAATGTGTTCATGTTGTAGCGCACGTCTTTCTGAAGAGTTTGGTATATAAAACATATAAAAATGGTTCAAATGGCTCTGAGCACCATGCGACTTAACTTCTGAGGTCATCAGTCGCCTAGAACTTAGAACTAATTAAACCTAACTAACCTAAGCACATCACACACATCCATGCCCGAGGCAGGATTCGAACCTGCGACCGTAGCGTCAGCTCGGCTCCAGACTGTAGCGCCTAGAACCACACGGCCACTCCGGCCGGCTATAAAACATATATGTTCGAGGAAATGTAAGACATGTTATTTGGTCTTAACTGCACCAAAGTGCAGTGCTATGCTTCTTCACACAACATTTGAAAGGTGGCTACACTGAGCCACAGCGCCAGAGATCGCTAGAGAGCATTGTTCCGCCGCCTCCACTGGCAGTGATTATTGAGATGTCATAGTGGGCAGTGCTTGTCGAGGACTCGTAGTAGTCAGTTTGTGTTCAGATGTGCTAGTAGGGAGTGCTTGCTGAGATGTGATACTGAAAAGTTCTTGTTGAGATGTGGTAATAGCGAGTCGGTGTGGAGATATATTGTAATGATTAGAGTGATTTTGGTCAATATATGAAGGTAACGAAACTTGATTTATTTTTCATTATTTCCATGTCGTAAATAATGCTTCATTACAGGTTCAGTCAACAAAGCATCTGGCTTGTGTTCTGGGATTAGAGTGTAATTCTGGTTTTCTTGAGTAATTATGGTATTTCTATTTCCTTTAATTAATTCAGTATAAATGATATTTAAAATTTCTTGTGTTGTTGAAGAACCGTGCCAGATGCGTACGTTGAGTCATACTCCCACACACAGAACAGTTACACTTGTGCTTTGGTTTCGTAGGTTTTATAGTTGCTGGGGACTTAATTAATTAATTAATTGTGTTAATGAAAATTTCCATTTCATTCTTTGTTATTGTTCTAAGCAGTCAGATTGCGTAATAATACTAGTCAGGGCCAACCGTTTACGAGACTTCGTAATCGAACAGACAGCTACTAAAGCAAGAAATTAAAATTATTTGCATTACATTTAATTAAGCCCCCATGCACGTGGCGACCGCTGCTTCGGATCGTCCCTTGGAATCTTCTGATTGTAGAAATAGTAGACAGTAGGAGTGTTGTAGTAATTTGTAGTTTAGTAATTGTAGTCTATATTGCATGTGTAGATTTGGTAATTGTCATTCTTCTAATGGTATTTTTTTTTTTTTTTGCAAAATTTCATTTCTGTTGTCTTGTCCACGGGTTTGACAATTAGTGCAATTATTTCAATTGTTCGATGATCGTGTTTGAGGGAAACATCTCGTGTGAATGATATTGTTGATGATAAAGTGTCATTGTGTGTAATTTTTTTATAGTGACGAGTTTTGTATATTTTGTAAATGATCACGCGATCAATGAAAAAGGCAAAAATGATGGATAGTGAGAATGACGAAATTGTTAACATGGCGAACTCGCCAACAGAGGAAAACAGTATGATGGATAATGAAGTGGAAAACAATGTAATAAGTCGGGAAAATAGTCCGGAACCATTTCAAAATTTTTCTCAATCAGAAAATTCACAGAATAAGAGATTAACGACAGAAGATTCTGTAATAGTATCGAACACAGATAGCTTTACAGCTATGACGAAGGAAACTGGTTTTGCGAGAAATGTTAGGGGCGAAAAGAATTTCGAACCAGATCATACGGAGCAGTTGATGAGTGCAATATTAAATTTGGGATCACAGTTACGATCTGAATTAAAAACAGAGATGGGAACTTTGGCAACACGGTTAGACTCACAAATGGAAACACGGATGGGAACAATGGAAACTCGGTTAGGATCTGAATTAAAAACAGTGGCAACACGTTTAGAAACAGAGTTGGAAACAATGGAAACACGGTTAGACTCACGAATAGGGACATGTTTCAAAAATATGAAAGATGAGTTAAAGAAAGAAATCAGAGAAGAAGTACAACCGATTTTGAATTCTCACAATAATAGATTAATTGCAGTAGAGATTAGACAAAGGGAACAGGATAGAGAACAGGAAGAAAGAGATCGCGTGATAGTACAAAAATTTTCAGAGTTAAATTTACAACGTGCACACGATAAGAAAGAAATATTTGAGAGAATCGAGGAATCCGTACCAAATGACAGAATAAATAATCTAACACAACAATATGAACAGTTAACTACCAAATGTGTCAACACTGAAACCCGAGTCGCGACACTTACGGAAGACGTAAATAAATAGAAAGAAAAAATAGGTGACTTATCGGAAAGAGTTGAGGAGATTTCAGATAAATTGACAAATCTTAGTTTGCATGGGGACAGAGATTCAGATGATACAGCACCATTGCCATTTGCAGAAACCGAAGAGTATCAGAACATAAATAAGCATGTTGAAAATCAGGGAAAATTTAATGAACGCGTGAAAAGGGAATTTGAGGCATTAAAAAAGCAAGTCAAACAAATTGAAGGCGAAATCGTAGGAAAAGACGGCAAAGGAAATTTAGAATCGCAGATACCAGAGGGGTTTGAAGAAAATAATTTGTTTCATTTACGGGACGCAACAAGAGAGCGCCAGGCGCGCGAACTTGACAATAATCGACATTCAAACTGGGACAGACGCGGTAGGTCTTTGTCGCCACGAGGCGAAAACTTTGACTATAAACACTTTTTGACTGTTCGGAAATTTAAGATCTTCCGTAATTCTAAGAATGACATACATCCATGTGCATGGTTAGATCAATTTATGTACGCACTCCCACCAAATTGGCCACTAAGTCACAAACTGGAATTTATGTGTGGATATTTAGAAAACGAACCGGCGACGCGGATGCGCGCACTCATTAGGGATTGTAATAACCTAAATGATTTTTATCATGCATTTCTATCGGCATATTGGTCCGAAAACACGCAAGACAGAGTCAAACACAGTCTTATTATGCAGCGTAATTTCAAACAGTCTGAGTTCCGCACGCCAGCGGAATATTTTGAAGACATGATTCGAAAGAATCAGTTCCTTTCCAACCCTTATAGCCCGACTGAATTAATTCGCATTTGTTTAACTAAGCTGCCACAATCCATAAGACAAATTGCTTTAGCTGGAAGATGTAAAGACGACATCGAGACTTTTAAGACTTTATTGCAAGAACTTGAGTATGACAACGACGACGGGACTTCTTGTAACTTTTTCAGTAACAGTAATTACAATAGATTTTCAGAGAAAAGGGGTAGTGATCGGAACGGGCGTTATATGGGTAATTTTGAGAATGACAGACGTAACAGACAGGACAATAGATACCAGCCTTATGACAATAACAGACGTTCTAACAGAGATTACACAGACAATTATAATAACGGTAATTCTTACCGGAATGATCAATCATACGGAAACAGTAATCGGTATCATCAAGACAGAAATTATTCATACAATAATAGAAACTCTTACTACAGAAATAACCAGGGTAGTAGGTTTAACAATAATTTCAGAAGTGACAGTCGAAATTATACAAGAAGTAGTTATGCAGACAGACAGGAAAACAGAAATTTTAATAACAGACACAACCAAGAATTTGCATCTAACAGACAGGAAGGACCTAATTGGCATCCTCCGCGTGACAGAAATTCAGAGAGACAAGTGGAAATAGTAGAAATTGATCCGCGAAATGTCGGGAATAATCAAAGACGTGACGCAAACAATCGACAATGACTAGCAGCTTCGGCTTCTGGCAGCAATATAGACGGTTCAGAATGTAATGACACTACGACTTTACACTACGTACGCCTGGAAGACATGAGAGACATTTTGTTAGACGAAAAGGAAAATAATGTAGACGCATTTTTACATCCTGTTATTGAAGTATGTGTGGGTAAGAATAAGTTCACTGCAGTTTTAGATTCTGGGAGCCCATTGAACGTCATTAGTGAATCAGTTTTTCGAATATGTGAAAGAACTATTGCCTGTCCTGTGTTACCTATTTCTAAAACTACAATTCGAGGAGCGATTTCTGGAAAAAGTGTGGAAGTTAAACAACAGGCCAATCTAAATTTCATTTGTCAAGGATACGAATTTTCTGCTAATTTTATTATTGTTCCATTACTCAACACACAAATTATATTAGGTATGGAGTTTCTTAACACACATAAGGCAATTTTGAACTTTAAAGAAGGAAGTGTGAATTTGACTGTTGCCGGAATGCCGAAATGTTTGAAATTTTTCGAGTGTTTAGCAAGATCTGAATCAGATACAAAATGTTTAAGGTTTCTTACTTCTGATGTTTTTGTTGAGCATTATGACGACAGTGTGTTTATTCATGACAATGACAATAGATACTGAGACGCGATGGAGGATATAATTAATAGCGAAGAATTAATTAATGAAAAGGTTAAAAAAGCTGAAGTGCCAGATGACGTTGCAAGAGAAGAGCTGCACCATATTTTGACTTCACATGCTACAGTGTTTAGTCATCACACAGGAACTATACAAGGCTTACAATATTTATTTAAAGTAAAAGAACACACACCATTTCGCGGGAAAACGTACGCTATTCCTTTGGCTTACAGAGACAAGGTTAAGAATGAACTTCAATACATGTTAGATCAGGGCATTATTGAGCCAGCAGTCAGCCCTTATACCAGCCCATTACACGTTGTTCTTAAAAAGGATGGGTCAATTCGTTTGGTTCTGGATTCCAGACAGATAAATAATATTATTATTCCTGAAACTGACCGTCCACAAAATTTAGATGAACTTCTTCAACATTTCCATGGAATTAAAGTTTTATCCACGATTGATATGCGCGCAAGTTTTTGGCAAATAGAACTCCACCCTGATTGTAGAAGATATACTGCCTTTTTAGCCTTTGGTAACTGCTACCAGTTTCGGAAATTACCGTTTGGACTTACTGTATCTTCTGCAGCATTCATTCGTAGCTTAAATGAAATTTTACATGTTTATCTTCGTGACAATATTACTTCATATGTTGACGATATTCTTATTGCTAAACGTTCTTGGAGTGAGCACAACAAAATTTTGGATTCATTATTACGTATTTTTGCACGAGTTGGCATGACAGTGAACTTGGAAAAATCTGAATTTGGTCGTTCTCAGGTGAAATTTCTAGGTCACATTATTTCTACAGAAGGTATTCTCCCTGATCCAGAGAAACTAGACGCTATTCGTAATTATGCTGTTCCTACCACAAAACGTGATGTTCGTAGTTTCCTTGGTGTCTAATTTTCTTAGACGCTTTGTTAGATTGGACAATTTGGCTACACCTCGTTTATGTGAACTATCTGGAAAGAATTCTAATTGGTGTTGGGATGAGGAAGCTCAGTCAGAATTTGAACAACTTCGTGATGCTTTAGTTGCTGCTCCACTTCTTTCACATCCGGATTTATCTAAAGATTTTTGTTTGGCGACGGACTCATCGTACAAAGGCCTAGGTGCACATTTATTTCAAGAGATAGAAGAAAACGGCGTTGTAGTACAGAAAACTATTGCATCTGGAAGTCGTATTCTCTCTAAATCAGAAAAGAATTATTCGATAACGGAACTTGAAGCTTTGGCTGTTGTATGGGCTTTCACAAAATTTCGCACATTTTTGTTTGGCAGACATACTAAGGTTTACACCGATCATCGAGCTCTGGAATTTCTTATGTCGACAAAATTAACTCATGGCAGATTGTCACGATGGGCGTTGTACCTACAGGAATTTGATTTTAGTATTGTTTACATACAGGGATCTTCAAATATTGTTGCTGATGCTTTATCACGTGCACCTACGGGTTTGAAACAAAGTGCTGAAGAGGACTGCAAGGGAAACAATTATTGTCTGATGTACATTCAAGGTGTTGCGCTTGAGAACTTTATTTCGTCTTCGCTCCAGGACATCGCTAAGGAGCAAAACAAGGATCCAATCTGGAAGGACATTAAGGAGAAGTGGAGGAGAAAGGAAAGCGTAGCGATCAGACAGTATTATTTAGTTCGCAATGATATTCTTTTTAAACGAAAATCGGTCGACAACTCTGTTTGGTTAGTTTGTATTCCTGATGAGTGGGTCAATAAATTGATTTGGTACACACATTTCAGTTATGCGCACTTTGGTCCCAGAAAATGCTTTCATAAATTACGAGAAAATTGCTACTTCAGTAATATGGAAAAACGTATTCGATTTGTTCTTGCCAAATGCAAATTATGTCAACAGGCTAAGCCGCCAACTGTTTCTCACAGAGCACCGTTGTTTCCTGTCATTCCAGCGAAATTAAAGGACATGGCTGCAGTCGATTTGTTCGGTCCAGTGGTTCGTTCTACTAATGGTTTTGCGTACATTTTCGTAGCAGTGGAATTGACATCAAAATATGTGTGTTTTACACCTTTACGCAAAGCAACAGCTCGTTCAGTATCTAATGCTTTCATCAAACATTTTCTTAAAGAAGTGGGTCATGTTGATAAGGTTATATCAGATAATGGATCACAGTTTCGCTCTAAAATTTGGCTTCGTACTCTACGGCGTCGTAAGATTAAACCAATTTTTATTTCACTTTTTCACCCTCAATCTAATGCTTCAGAGAGATGGATGAAGGAAATCAATAAATTGTGTCGTCTTTATTGTCATCAGAATCACAGAACGTGGGATCAGTATCTTCATATTTTTCAAAATATTCTGAATGAACTCCCTAATGATTCAACTTCTTTACCGCCTCTATTGATATTAAAAAACAAAGCACCGTCAAATCGCATTTCTGAAATTGTTCCTTTTCCGCCTTCACGGAAACTGCAGCATTCTGAAGTTGTCAACCTGGCTCTACAAAATATTGCATCTGCGGCTGCTAGAAGAGAGAAATCAGCTAAACGTCCTGGTCGTTTAAAAACTTTGTCAGTTGGTCAGAAGGTATTAATTAAGTCTCATCGTTTGTCTCACAAAGGAAAAGGCTTATGTCGCAAATTTTTTCTGCTTTATAACGGTCCATATAGAGTTCGCAAAATTATTCATGATAACACTATTAAAGTAGAAACTCTTAAATCTCGGCGCTCTAAGGGAATACATCACATATCTAACGTTAAAATTTTTGTGAAATGACATACTTCTGAGAAACCAACAGTTGTACGTAAACACACGGAGAATGCAAGGATACCGCGCCGTGTTCCGGCGGCGGCACATACTCAAAGCAACAGTCAGTCTGCGCGCCGCACAAGGCAGTCGTTGACCGCAAACAATTACTTCCTACGTCACGCGCCAACAGCTGATCGAGCGCTCAGTGTGAATGCACTGACAGACGTAAACAAAAACACAGTCTAATTTTTCCGACTAAATTCTGTATAAAGCTATGGTGACTTTATAAATTATGTTATTAACGTTCAGTATTTTTCAGGATACGGTTGTATAAAATATTTAAGACCTTCAGGTAAATACTATGTGTGTCCGACGTTAAGAGGTCTTGCTATGGAGAAAATTTCAGGAAGAATGTAATTAAAAAAAAAAAAAGGTAACGATTAATTGAGTTTATTTTTCAGGTAACATATTTCCACTTAGGTACGTACTTTAGACGTAATTTGCTGCTTGCGATTACGTGACTCATACTTTGTGCTAAATTTCATGTTCTATGAATTTACTTATGAAGCGACGTGCTTGTGTACATTTACTGATTTTGACAATGTTTTATTAATGAACAGTGTTGTTACTTGCGTATATTATGCATCGCTTGGCTACTATGCTTTTTCACTGATGTCATATTTTTTTATTATGTGCCTGCTGTGTTTATTTATTTAAATTATAATTGTCACCTGATTAGTTGTGCTGATATGTATGTAAGCTATACTTTGTGATTTATCTGCTTGCGCCTTCATATTTACTTATTAAGGTTACGTAGGAACATTTATTTGCTTATGCTGATATGATGCTAACGACTTGTTTATCACGTAAGATATATGTTTGCTGCTTTTTGTATGGATTGCATATTTACACATTTCTGTTTTGTTGTCATAACTACTCTTCAATTTTGAATATAGCAATGCTGATGTACAGTGTACGAACATAGAGTTTAGGTTACACTGTGGTATTAATTATATGATTGTTCGCTTAGCAGAGCCTCGTTGTAGGAATTGTGCTGCATCCACTTGTTGACATTCAGTTCTCTACTGGTATATTTACTCGCTATTGCATGTTTTGCTTATGCTCAGTGCCTTATATTTTTAAGATAAGAAAATGAACTGCAGTAATTCGACATAAACGACATTAGTACAAGAAACTTCATAGAAGTCACATGAGCTGGAGGTTTTATGAAAGCTGTATAAATGTATGCTAATAGGAAGGAAGCTAACGACATGACATACCAAAACTAGGTTTAGACCATTGACAGTTATTACACTGCGTTTTTCGTGAGCAATTGAAATAGGAAGTGACATTTAACACAAGAAATACTCCACATGTTTGCTTCTGTTTGCCATAAGTCTTGAAGTGGTGTACACACTGTGAAATATTATGATCATTCACACTCCGTAATCGTACTTAATTACTGAGAGTTATTCGAACTAAGTCTGTTAGAGGTCATGTATGCATTTCTTTTATTTAATGATGGACAAGGAACCAAAATGTATCTTACAATTTATAATGAGTAGAAAATTTGGGTCAGATGGATTACACAGAGGTTGTGTGTAGACACTGTGTCTTCGGATTGTATGGGATGATGAATTGAAGTTGCACTAGGATTTTGTCTGTACTTGTTCGAGGAGACTGACTAGAGGAAAGAGTTGTTATGGAAGTGAAATGATATTGGTGCTGAGGTTTATATATATCGACGTAGTGAAGAGGTATTATTGAAGTATTAAGATTAAGTGATGATTATTGGAGTTTTCGTGGACAAGAGGTAAGGTAAATGATATTGATGATAAGGTTTATATGTATCGACGTATTGAAGAGGTATTAGTGAAGTATTGAGATTATGCTGATGATTATTGGAGTTTTGGTGGATAAGAGGTAAAGTAAGTGAGGAGCATATTTTTTTTGTTGGTCCATATGTTACAAGGAGGATGAAGATGGCAGACTAGAACACTCAAGTAGAAGGAAGATTGTCTAAACACACACTTTGTCAAATCACAAAGCAGTATATACTTTTTTTTGAGAGAGGAAGCATTTGCATTCTTGGTACACTGACAGTTGTTCAGCAACCGTACATTTTGATCTGGCTTGGCAAACATTGGTCTTGACATGATGACTATGACGTTGACTTAACTATTATTGACTGTTATACATTGCTGCCACTACTACTTGGTACACATGATGAACATCAAATCTTGGACAGAGTTACATTTACACAGTTAACACTATTCAATTACACAGTAGTACTTAATGTGGTTGAAAGATGAGTGAGTGTGTTTTGTGTGTTTTCCTTTCCTAATCCTACCCACCTATCTCCTAAATATTTTATTTGTTGGTAGTGGCTTGCACTGACACCCATAAATGTTATAGGTTTACTGGTATTTGTGTATTGTAATAGTTAATAGGACAATTATCTGATATCATTTGTGTGTTTGTTATGATTTGTATGTTTAGTGTAAAAGCATTGTATGTGTATTCAAACTATTGTTCATGCCTGAACTGTCTGATTAGTGATGGTGCTGCACTTTTCAACAAGATGTGTGACATTTAGTCACATTTAATTTCTGCTGATGAACTGTGTGATCAGTGATTGTAAAAATTATGGACTGTTACTTGTACCTTTTCTACATGATTGGTGCCACTAGGACATGTTTAATTTCTGCTTATAAACTCTGATGAACAGTGTGATCAGTGATAGTGAATTTTATGGAACTGCTTCTGCTGAGAAATGTGACTTGTTGCTGTGTGTACCTGCTCAACATTGCTGGGTGCCACTGATGGACTGCTTCTACTGACAAGATGTCACCTGTTGATATCTGCACCTGTTCAACATTGCTGGTGCCACTGATGGACTGCTTCTACTGAAAAGATGTCACCTGTTGCTGTGTGCACCTGCTCAACATTGCTGGTGCCACTAATGGAACTGCTTATACTGAAATGGTGTTACTTGTTGGTGTCTGCACCTGGTCAACATTACTGGGTGCCACTGATGGACTGCTTCTACTGAAATGGTGTTACTTGTTGATGTCTGCACCTGCTCAACATTGCTGGGTGCCACTGATGGATTGCTTCTACTGAAAAGATGTCACCTGTTGATGTCTGCACCTGCTCAACATTGCTGGTGCCACTAATGGAACTGCTTATACTGAAATGGTGTTACTTGTTGGTGTCTGCACCTGCTCAACATTGCTGGGTGCCACTGATGGACTGCTTCTACTGAAAAGATGTCACCTGTTGCTGTGTGCACCTGCTCAACATTGCTGGTGCCACTAATGGAACTGCTTATACTGAAATGGTGTTCCCTGTTGATGTCTGCACCTGCTCAACATTGCTGGGTGCCACTGATGGACTGCTTCTACTGAAATGATGTCACTTGTTGGTGTCTGCACCAATTCAACATTACTGGGTGCCACTGATGGACTGTTTCTACTAAAAAAATGTCATTTGTTGGTTTTTGCACCTGTTGACCATTGCTGGGTGCTACTGCTGGAACTGTCAACTGCTTATTCTTGGGCTATGGAAAGCGTTTATGTGAATATTTGTATAAACTGATTTTTTGTGTATTACTGTTTGTGAAAAGTTATGAGACTCTTACCTGCACATATTCGTCATTGCTGACGCTATTGATTGAATTGTTTAACCACATAATACTTGTGTAAACTATTATGTAAAGTCACATGTATGAAAGCATTTGTATTGCTTACTGTATTCTATATAATAGGTTATTGAAAGGTCAGTGCAAAGCCAAAATTTTATCTAGTTATATGATATTTACGTATTAATATTATCTTTTATTTTTGTCTGTATTTTTTTGACGAATTTGGTGGTATTTTCACCACCAATGCTGGCAAAAATACCATCAAATTCTAGCCCGTGGAGGAAGGGCATATGAAAGGTGGCTACACTGAGCCACAGCGCCAGAGATCGCTAGAGAGCATTGTTCCGCCGCCTCCACTGGCAGTGATTATTGAGATGTCGTAGTGGGCAGTGCTTGTCGAGGACTCGTAGTAGTCAGTTCGTGTTCAGATGTGCTAGTAGGGAGTGCTTGCTGAGATGTGATACTGAAAAGTTCTTGTTGAGATGTGGTAATAGCGAGTCGGTGTGGAGATATATTGTAATGATTAGAGTGATTTTGGTCAATATATGAAGGTAACGAAACTTGATTTATTTTTCATTATTTCCATGTCGTAAATAATGCTTCATTACAGGTTCAGTCAACAAAGCATCTGGCTTGTGTTCTGGGATTAGAGTGTAATTCTGGTTTTCTTGAGTAATTATGGTATTTCTATTTCCTTTAATTAATTCAGTATAAATGATATTTAAAATTTCTTGTGTTGTTGAAGAACCGTGCCAGATGCGTACGTTGAGTCATACTCCCACACACAGAACAGTTACACTTGTGCTTTGGTTTCGTAGGTTTTATAGTTGCTGGGGACTTAATTAATTAATTAATTGTGTTAATGAAAATTTCCATTTCATTCTTTGTTATTATTCTAAGCAGTCAGATTGCGTAATAATACTAGTCAGGGCCAACCGTTTACGAGACTTCGTAATCGAACAGACAGCTACTAAAGCAAGAAATTAAAATTATTTGCATTACATTATAATTAAGCCCCCATGCACATTCTTCTCCTGCACATCAGTGTATTTCGCTCTGTGCAATTCAAACGTGTATAATGGAAGCCGTCAAACCTATATTCGGGACAGTGGAAATTAAAATGTCCTGTGGTGCCTCTCCTGCTTCCAGTCGGCTGGTTTGACATCCTATCCCCTTTTTTAAAAAAAAGAAAAAAAAACTCTTAATTAATACTGGATGGGATTATTTGTGACGGGAGAGTAAGAAAAATTGTTGAAATTTGTGGTGAGGTCTTATGGGACCAAACTGCTGAGGTCATCGGCCCCTAACCTTGCACACTACTTAATCTAACTTAAACTAACTTACGCTAAGAACAACACACCCAACCATGCCCGAGGGAGGACTCGAACCTGCGACGGGAGGCAGTCAGGAGAATAAGAACCCTTAAGAAAATTTGAACTTTTTATGGCCTATTAGCTAGTAACTTTCTCTTTTGTGTGACATAAAACTAAATATAGGAAACATAAAAGCAGTAAAGACAAGGAACAAGCAAGACAGCACACATTTCTCCAGTCCTTCTGTCCCAGCATTTTTCTCTCTAATCTTGCTACAGCTTCACACGGCGTGCTTTCCTTTCTGCGAAAGAATCTATTACCTAATAAAAATTCGTGAAACGTTTTGCTGCATGAAAAATCAAAATGTCGCTGTCTGATACTGAAGAAGCTGTTAATAAGGACAGTGCCGAAGACCGGTGTGGTTTCCCTACTTGATTACGTCTGTTTTGTCACTATCCGCTAGATAAAACGAAACATGTCTTTCTAATATTGCAGCCATTCTAACACACACCAAGTAAGCGAAGCAGTTTTGGCACGAAAGGTCATGTTTATGTACCTCATTTACATAAATAACACGACAGAATATAATTCACGAAGTACCAATATGAAATGCCTATTAGGCCTATTACAAGCAAAACGTTTTATGTTAGGAAATAATTTCACATTTCATTCACGCGCTCCAGTTTCTCAAGCATGAGATCG
This sequence comes from Schistocerca nitens, assembly GCF_023898315.1. Lineage (NCBI taxonomy): Eukaryota > Metazoa > Arthropoda > Insecta > Orthoptera > Acrididae > Schistocerca > Schistocerca nitens. The sequence continues at coordinate 566,430,247 of NC_064614.1, read as the reverse complement.
AAAAGTAGTAGTAAGAATTTCTTTTATAAATCTGGAATCGTCATATTCTTCCATATAATTTGTGTGATATCCTCGTTTCTTCTCCTTCCTTGAACTAACAAACAATCTTGTCATCACTAATTCTGTAACTTCTGCCATTGTCAAAACTTATTCTCCGTTTAAATTGGCTAACCCTGCCAGAATCACCGGTTCAATTGTCCCGTATTTATTCTCCGCTTAGACGTTATTACGTGTTCGTGCAACACGTTTTCCGCGCTATTCCGAGAAACTTAAGCGGCTGCTAATCGGGGACTGTACAACTGGCTCTTAGTAGTGTAGCCTATTGGCAAAAATTTTGTGTCCAAATTTTATTTTCTTGAATACACCGAGAAGATAATACGTCATCTTTCTTTCGACCACGTAAACAAACAGTGAGGGGCATTCGCTCGTTCGGGTTTATTCGGCCCATTCCCTTTTGTCTGAGAGAAAGTTTTTTATTTCTAAATGCGACGGGATTCTCCTAGCAGAGACATCACGTACATCATGCTCGCATTCAAAAATCAACTTATGATTTGATCAGAAATGAACTTGGAATGTATTCAAAAATGTTCAAAAACCAGCAGGGACGCGTTTCAAAATAATATGAATGATCAATCGATAGACTAATATACACAGGATGCTAGGCACTTTTTGAAACAAGGTTCTTTTCTTCAAAAATATGAATTGCCGCCCGGGGGCAGATACCCCGGTCCTAGACGGCTCTCGTGCCCAGAGCGACTCTTGACGCTGATGCTATCCCTTCAGGAGTAACAGTCGAAGTCGATTAAGAATGTGTGCTGCGCACGTACAGTCACAGGGGCCCCGGTGCAAGTACATGAAGTGGGACCCCAGCCCCCTAATGCATGACTATTGCCCGTAGCAAATACTGCGCACAATCACAATTAAATACACAGTTGAAGTTTTTGTTGTGAGAATCTTTATTGAGCTAGTAAGACTATCTTCTTTTGTTCAGAAAAAAAGTAAAACTAATTGATTAACAAACTAGATTGCGTTACAAAAGCTGAAATAATGTCTAATACTCTACTGTAAGGCAAAAGAAGAAGAAGTTTGAATATCCATGTAAAAAAGTAAACTGCTAATGAAATGTACACTGTCGGGAAAAAGTGCAGCACCCTCAAGGACAAGGACAATTTATTGACAAGTGACGTGACACGTAGCTGATCGCCTGGGAGTATATGATAACAAATGCGGACCAAATGAAACACACAAGGCACAGTGAATAGCATCCAAACAGTCGCATCGAAGCGCAAATTACTCCCTCTGGCGGGAACGTAGGTGCGAAAGATCGTGAAGGTGCCGAATGGCATTCTGCAACAGGGTGTCCCAAGCATCTTGTATATTTTGTTTCAATTCGGCAATGATTGCTGCAAGCTCTGGAGAACGAGGAATTTCCAGCTTCACCATCTCCCAAACGTGTTCAGTCTGAGATCTGGTGATCCTGCTGGCCAGAGCAATTGTTGTACACTATGAAGAGCATGTTGTATAGCAGAAACCGTACGTGGACGTGCACTGACCTCAGAAAAAGTACATCACCTTCCTGTCGAAGAAAATGGCAGCAGGACGGAGATAACCTGTGCAATGTGGCGGGCACTGCAGAAAAACTCTCATCACTGAAGACAGCAGAATGTCATTCACGACATCAGAGTAGCCACGCTTTGTGGTATCGTGGTGTCAGTGGTACCCTGCCCAGAGGAATAAGTGATCTTAGTCCTGCTGCAAGCAGACAACTCCCATGGTCCTTGGTGTCTATTAAATGCAATACGTTTCTTCCTTGGATGATGTTCGATAGGCCACTGGTGTTCTCACATTGCGACGCTCTTCATGTGCGTTTGTATTACGTGGACATCCAGAACCTGGTCTAAGGGATTGAGAATGTTCCACCGACCACTGCTGAAAAGCAGTCACACTCCATCGTTGCATTGTGTCCAGTATGTGCAGCAACCTGTCGGAACGTCCATTAGGCTTCCCGCAAGACCACAATGCGACCCTGTTCAAATGGCTGAAGTTGTTCAACAGAAGTACATACTCGTCGACGCGGCGCGGTTGTACCCTAGAATGAATGTTCGCCCCTAAACTCAGCACAGTCACTGCCTACAGAGACAAAACAGTGGGCGCACAGACAGGCGCCATCTGATGGCTGATGACGTGCAATCGAATCACTAACACTAAAACCTCTCATTTTGCACATATCATACACTGCTATCCTTGAGGATGTTGCGTTTTTCTTTTTCTTTTTCTTTTTTTTTTTTTTACAGCAATGTATTCGCTTAGTTACCATGCCTCACTTAAGGGGAGGTTTGCTATTTTTTGGTTAAAAAAATCGATTTTCTTTAAATTGCATTTTTGGATCCATAAAAGTGTTTAGAATCCACCCCTGAAACGGTTTTTCCGAATACGGAAAGGAAATGTTTGTTATTCGCGGTTGAAAAAAAAATGCACCTGCCTGAAATCGGCCTTTTTCACGCACCAATGTTTTTCTTTCCGAGGACGAGTTATTGTACCGGTGGAAACAAACAAAATTCAAATGAAAGTTTGAACGCGTGTGTTTGGAAGTTAGCCCTCAAGCATTTGCATTCTGCTGCGAAGACTGTGGAGATTGCGACTTTCTTAGCAGTGAGCAGCTTCAACGAAGCGTATTCAGCAATTCTGAACACCATGGCAACGATGGACGTCACCCTGGGACTTTATTCGACGCAGTTCGCCAAGCATTCGGACGACCACCGGATTCAAGTGGCCGAAAACCGCTTGTCACCGGCCGTACGAGCGGCTATGGAGCAGCGCAGGATGGCCCAGATCGAGCAGAACGCCCTCTCTGAGGAAGAGAAGGGACTAATTTATGGACCCGGAATAGTAGATTGAACGTAAGTTGCATAATATTGCATGTATATGTAGTCAAAACTTCAAACGCGTTTTTCTCGAAATGACTTTTTTTTATCGCACTGTATGGTAACTTCCAATCAACTGAACCAATTGGTATGATTCTTTGCTTCCGACGAAGCTAACTTAATTGTCTAGGAGTTGTACCACTTTTTTCCGATCCATCAACTATAAATATTTTTACTTGGTCGACGAATTCGAAAAATCGATGAAAAAACCCTATTGTTTTTCAAATGGCCGCCATTTTATTTCCTATAGTCCAAATAACGTAAGCGAGGTACAACTCCTAAAGAATCTTATATACTTCACTAACGTCAACTCAATTTTGATTTCAGATGAGCCGGCTGACCTGTGATATACCGCGCGTGGAGGTCTTCATCGAAAATTTGTTTCGTTCCGACGGCACTTCCGCCTTTGCTCTTCGACATTTCCGGCCGAAAAAATTCCAGTTTGTAGAGGAAATATCAATAAACATTTTGACCAAATTTTAAAGCGATGTCTATGACACATCCTGAGAAAAAAATTCTGAAAGAACATGCTTTTTTCGGGCCAAAGATAGTAAACCTTCCCTTAAATGAGTTTCTCCTTGTTCTTGTATGTGCAAAATTGTCCATTATTTTATTTAAATCAATATTTCGTGCTTCGTTTCCTACGTGATACATCTACATTTACATCTGTACTCTGCGATTCACCATAGACTGCGTGGCAGATGATACTTTTTATTGAATTATACATCAGGTACGATCCTCTTCTGTTCGCAGATGAGGCATGGGAAGAATGAATGTTGCTGCGCGAGCTGATATTTTCACGATCTTCTCTGCTCGATCTCTACGGGACAGACAAGTACGAGACTGAAGAACATTCGTGGTTTCAGAAGTAAGATGGCTTCTGTTCAGCTGAAGGCGTTTAGTGCACTGCAGTTTTCAAAGGGTGAGTGATTTCGGTCTAGTGTTCTTTTCGTCGGCGTTCTTACATTGATCCGCCTGCACCCAACAACATTCCTCGTTGGTATCACCAGTTTGAAGAGACAGGATGGTTGTGCAAAGGTTCAGGTCGACATCCCACAGGAAAACACAGTGACTCGAATAAGCTATCATCAAATACTGCAGAATTGGCTTTCTCCACAACTTCAAGAGGACTCTGATGACATTTTCCAATAGGATGGAGCTAAACCGTATCGGCACAACAACATATGTCAGTTTCTCAATCACACTCTGCCTGAAGCTGTAAAGGGAACAAGTGATCCTGAGACACCGTAATGCATTTTTGGCCTCCAAGGTCGCAATGGGATATGTGAAAGAAGGTGTGTTCATCTCCACTTTACTTCGTGACATAGAAAAAGTGAGGAACAGAGTAACACCCGCCATAATTTCTGTAAAAACAGATACATTGTGTAAAATTTAAGACAAATTTAGGTATTGTCTAGATGTTGTTCATGCTCCTGCTGCTGGTGGACACACAGAGCTTTTCTTACAATGAAGCTAAAACTTTAAGATTTTATGAGTACTTTGCAATTGATCCCAAGTTTGTAGTGTATTTTTATCACTAAATAGGGAGTTTTGAAATCAGGTCATTTCTTGTGAAATACCCTGTATTTCCAAACCATGTGATCGTTCCTGACTCATTATAGAACATATTTTTAAAAAAATATTTTAACTTGGAGAAAGGGCACTCAGCGTTTTCAACAGCCATGGGCTCTGTTAGATACATCAGGATGGCTTCAAATAAAAATTTTATCAGCATTATGTGGGCCAGAATCAAAACAGAAATGCCATGAGAAAGTGTCATTAACAAACTTCAGTCCTTCTTTTGAAGGTCGTAGTCACAGTAGGTAGACATGAAAAACGGTTATACTGTTACGTATGCGTCTATAATATAATTCACTCCTTAAACAGGTTATTTAGTTCCGAAGAATAGTTGTCAGTCATAGTGTAAAAAAAGTGTTACCTGAATCTCAGTTACAGCCTCTGTCCGGCTCACGTCCTCGCAAAACTTGACGAAGTGCTTCTCTGCTGCTTAATGGTTTGGTAGGCACTTTTAACTCAGTAGTAAACCGATGCTGAAATAACATCTGATGGGCGAGGTCAACTAAAATTTTTTAAAGGACTCCATGATCGACGATGACATGTATACATTTAAAGTTTGAAATGTGCTAAAGCAAAATGAAATGATAGTGATGATCTTTGGTTTGTGGGGCGCTGAACTGCTCGGCCATCAGCACCCGTACAAAGTCCCAATTTTTACACAGTCCAATTTTTCACGCTATCCAATCGACCCACTGTCACGAATGATGATGAAGACATGATGAGGACAACACAGACACCCAGTCCCCGGGCAAAATGTAAGTGATGCACTATTGTCATCATTTTCGTTCAAATGGTTCAAATGGCTCTGAGCACTATGGGACTTAACTTCTGAGGTCATCAGTACCCTAAAACTTAGAACTACTTAAACCTAACCAAACTAAGGACGTCACACATCCATGCCCGAGGCAGGATTCGAACCTGCGGCCGTAGCAGTAGCGCGGTTCCGGACTGAAGCGCCTAGAACCGCTCGGCCACAATGGCGGGCATCATTTTCGTAATATACTACTTTCTACATGACATGTTGTGTAGTTCTCTATATGCGACGGCTTCATTCTTGTATTCTTTTAGCTTTTACAGTTGTTGTTGTTGTTGTGGTCTTCAGTCCTGAAACTGGTTTGATGCAGCTCTCCGTGCTATTCTATCCTGTGCAATCTTCTTCATCTCCTAGTACCTACTGCAGCCTACATCCTTCTGAATCCGCTTAGTGTATTCATCTCTTGGTCTCCTTTTACGATTTTTACCCTCCACGCTGCCCTCCAATGCTAAATTTGTGATTCCTTGATGCCTCAAAACATGTCCTACCAACCGATCCCTTCTTCTAGTCGAGTTGTGCCACAAACTTCCCTTCTCCCCAATCCTATTCAATACCTCCTCATTAGTTACGTGATCTACCCACCTTATCTTGAGCATTCTTCTGTAGCACCACATTTCGAAAGCTTCTATTCTCTTCTTGTCCAAACTAGTTATCGTCCATGTTTCACTTCCATACATGGCTACACTCCATACAAATACTTTCAGAAACGACTTCCTGACACTTAAATCTATACTCGATGTTAACAAATTTCTCTTCTTCAGAAACGATTTCCTTGCCATTGCCAGTCTACATTTTATATCCTCTCTACTTCGAGAATCATCAGTTATTTTACTCCCTAAATAGCAAAACTCCTTTACTACTTTAAGTGTCTCATTTCCTAATCTAATTCCCTCTGCATCACCCGATTTAATTTGACTACATTCCATTATCCTCGGTTTGCCTTTGGTGATGTTCATCTTATATCCTCCTTTCAAGACACTGTCCATTCCGTACAACTGCTCTTCCACGTCCTTTGCTGTCTCTGACAGAATTACAATGTCATCGGCAAACCTCAAAGTTTTTACTTCTTCTCCATGAATTTTAATACCTACTCCGAATTTTTCTTTTGTTTCCTTTACTGCTTGCTCAATATACAAATTGAATAACATCGGGGAGAGGCTACAACCCCGTCTCACTCCTTTCCCAACCACTGCTTCCCTTTGATGCCCCTCGACTCTTATAACTGCCATCTGGTTTCTGTACAAATTGTAAATAGCGTTTCGCTCCCTGTATTTTACAGTACCACTTGAAATTGGCCCATAGGCCGAGGTTCAATTGTGAAATAAATAATTTCCGCAGTCAACGGACAATATGACGTCCTTAAAAAATGTTGAAAGTTTCACTTATATTGTCGTATGATCCGTTGATGCTAGCTGTTTCTGAGAGCTGCGGAGGGATATGTCACAGCGGTAAGACACGGGTCTCGCATGCGGGAGGTTGGCGATTGAGATGCCCTTGTGCCCACCTAGAGTGAGACTTTCCGTGACTTCCCCGCAAATCGCCTGAGGCAAAATGCCGGGATGGGTCCTTTGAAAAGACCGCGGCCCATTTCCTTACCCATCCTCCCACTTTCACGAATTCGCGCTGTGTCTGTGTAGAGCTCGTTGTACATGGCGTGGGACGGGACGTTAAATCTTAATCTTCCATCTTTGTTTCTGACAGCACCGTTCCGAAGAACTGAAATTCTACGTCTATACCTTCAGAATGCAAGGCCATCAGTGGTATATTAATTCTTTCTAATGGTTTATATTGAATATGAAAAGGGTAAGATTATGTCTTTCGAGACCTATTGCAACAATTCGAACGTTACATTTCTTACTCCTACGACTAATGTATGTCAGAATCTTAAGAAAATTAATGAATTTCTCTTTAATGGTGTAGCTGGTTTCTTATCTGCTAGCCTGACCTGTTGGATTTGTCGTCTTTAGCGTTTCCTTTAAATTACTCACGGAACTAGTTTTCAAATCTTACCGCCGTAGTATGCCGTTACAAAAAAAAAAAAAAAAAAAAAAATGTTGTTTTTATCAACTTCTTCGAACTACAGGGCTGTTTCTTGGTTAGCCACTTAGCTCCTAAGAGCTTCAAGAACTAACTTTAAAGTGCCACATGATTTTTTTTTCTTCACACCATTGTAACGTCACTCATAACGGACGCTCCGTCATAGCCTTGGCGAAAAATTTGCTCGTACCTATTCCTTTCTGTCCTACATATTCAGTTAGCTGTTGTTTATATTCTAAAGTAAGATTGATGTTTGACCTGGGTAAAGGTAAATGATTTGCATATTTACGTCAGAATGATTTCTAACCCCATCTTTCATTGTTTCAAAATAGCGTGAAACCTCTCTTACCTGATCGATTTTACTGAGTTTTTTCTCCGTGTTTTAATTTTTCTTTTTTTTCTCTTTTTTAAGGTGTAGGTAGCATCTAATCCGCGGGATTGCCCCAGTCCCAACGTAGATAACCTGCTTTTATCCCTCGACAGTTTTCTTCAATGTATGGTGATTATTTTCCTCGTATCGTCTTAGAGTAAATAGAAAATTCCGACGTGACGCAGTACTCAACAATACAATGGTCTCTGCAGCGGCCCAAGTCCGTTTCTTAGCAACAGTTTAAGAAGAGGCGACTAACGAGCGACGTTAATGTATCGCTTCCCAGCCAGCAAAATCTCAAGAAAAACCGCGAAATGCAGTAAGGACACAGAGCAACGATAGTAGTCAAAAGGTAAGCTATCTGAATTCCGCCATTGCGTGACAACAAAAAGACAGGCGTCAAATCGATTCCTTTTTTCAACGGATACTTGACATTAATTCTTACAGGAAAGTGTATTTAATGAATATAGAGATCTTTGACACTGCAGTTGTATTCTGCGTAGTTCTATTTTGCAAATCAATCATCCAGACCGTTTATCAAGCTTTGAGGCAGTTTGTGTTCGAAAATCGGAGTAATACAAGTTGTTATACACTTCCTACGAAATTTCTGTGGGAAATGACGTCTGTATTCGCTAGTAAGTTTGTCGTTGTGGTGTCTAGAATAGCACGTTTCCTCTGCACATACCAAAGGAAATAATACATTTTTTAAAAGAATTGCTAACAATTATAGACTAATTTCAAAAATTAAGCTGTATTTTTTTAGAAAACTTATTTGCCTTTTAAATCTTAAGTGTTAACAAATGAGCCGGCCAGAGTGGCCGAGCGGTTCTAGGCGCTTCAGTCTGGAACCGCGCGACCGCTACGGTCTCAGGTTCGAATCCTGCCTCGGGCATGGATGTGTGTGATGTTCGTAGGTTAGTTAGGTTTAAGTAGTTCTAAGTTCTAGGGGACTGATGACCTCAGATGTTAAGTCCCATAGTACTCAGAACCATTTCAACCATTTTGTTAACAAATGAAATGAAACGTGGTATGATTATGGCCTGCTGTACGTCAAATTAAATAAGGTAAACCAGATTTTGTCCCTGTGCCAGTGCAATTCGTATCCTCAATCCCAGTACCGTGTGCCCACATTTTCTTGCGTTATCGACTCCCTATTACTGATACAGTGGATGTCTTTGGAATTCCAGCTGCTATTATGTTGAAGCTGCCAACTTCGGTGGTAAAGTGATACTGTGTGCAATAGGCATGAGACTACAGTCGTCAATGTTTGATGCTGTGTTTTATTTCGCTGATAAGTAATTTCTAGCAATAGGTATCGTTTGCACATGACCTCTTACTGTGTTATGTACCTGTTTCTATGACACAATGTTAACCGTTCACTCAGAGAAGTCTCTCGATGCAGTGGCTAATGGGAGTAACTGTTTCGTTGGAATTCTGAAGACAGTGTCCGCAGCTCGTGGTCTTGCGGTAGCGTTCTCGCTTCCCGCGCACGGGGTCCCGGGTTCGATTCCCGGCGGGGTCAGGGATTTTTCTCTGCCTCGTGATGACTGGGTGTTGTGTGTTCATCATCATTTCATCATCATTGACTCGCAAGTCGCCGAAGTGGCGTCAACTAAAAAGGACTTGCAATACGGCGGCCGAACTTCCCCGCATGGGGCCTCCCGGCCAACAATGCCATACGATCATTTCATTTCATTCTGAAGACAGTGTATCATTTCGGAAAGATATTTGTTTCTGGTCACTACCACTGTTAGCTGTCAATATTGTGTGCGAAGAGTATCTTCACTGAACACATGAACGAATGTAAAACATTTCAAATCCAGTTACTCGTCACATTTCTATGAATTTTAACGCCACCTATTATGTCTGCTTCCGTTTACGAGTTGTTAGGCGCACAGAACACAGCATCGTCTGCTAGCTAAAGTTGACTAAATGATTCACTTATCTTTTCGTCAGAATGATTTCCAAAATAAACTTTGATTATTCCATTGCTGGGAAGGACTTAACTGACCGATTTCTCTATGTTTTTAGTGTTTTTTTTTAAATTTTTTGTTTCTTTCGAATGCCAGTGGTCCCTCGTCCTTGGGATCCCGGGGCAAAGTCCTATGTGTCCCAGCCTATTTGCGTCCCTGGTGCAGTTGTATCTCATTGTCCAGGTTTATAGTACTGGATGCACCCTCCTCCAGACTCAGTCTGTATGTGCACCTGCATATGCGCTCCTACTGCTTCCACGTGAGGTGTGACGGAGGCTGCAGAGTGAACTAGAACCATTTTCTCCTCTTTCTGTTCCATCTGCAGATGGCGCGCAAGAAGAACACCCGTATGAGCCATAATTTTACCATCGTGCTCACTAAAGGAGACGTACGTTGAAGTCAGTAATATGTTTCTCATTCGTACTGGGACGTGGACTCTAGAAATTACAAGAGTATTAGGGCCTATGATGTTGCAAAACACCATTCCTATACACTACCGACCCCCATCGTAGTTTGTTCTGCATTTCTGTGACATCCTCACACTGGCTGTACAGATCTTTGAATCTTCTCTATTCTTCCTGTAAATCCAATTCGGTAAGAGTTCCAGACTGATGAACAACACTCAAAAATTTGTTGGATGAGGATCTGCAAGCCACCACTTTCGCAAGTGGATCACACTTCCTCAGGATATTTCGAATGAATCTCAGTCTAGCGGCTACCCTCAAAGTGGATACGTTTAAATGGTCATTCCATCTAAATTTACTGTGGACAGAATGTCTTCATCTGTTTGCAGGCGTTATCTGACATTCCTTTAAGTTAATGGTTAGCTGGTAGTCTTTAATTCAAGTACTGTTCATCTGCATTTGGTAACAGTTTTCTGAGGACATGACCTGCCCGTAGACTAAGCATCATCTGCGTTTCTCGGATCTGACAGACCTCGGTTCAAATGGCTCTGAGCACTATGCGACTTAACTTCTGAGGGCATCAGTCGCCTAGAACTTAGAACAAATTAAACCTAACTAACCTAAGGACATCACACACATCCATGTCCGAGGCAGGATTCGAACCTACTACCGTAGCGGTCGTCTAGAACCGTACGGCCACTCCGGCCGGCTAACAGAGCTTCATGCATAATCGGCCAGATCGTTTGGTATACTGCGAACGGTAACGGTAACAGTGCTCTTACGCATCTCTCAGCTATGGCTGCGACCTTCCGTTATTAACACCTACCCATATCAGTCAGTTTCTTAGTTACATTCTCAGCGGAATATGTTTACCATACCCACGTTCATCGCTCCTGTGTTGTGGCGCCGCTTCCTGTTTTTGTCATTTATGTCAGCAGTACCTGGGTTGTGACGAGGTGAGTTAGTATTTTCAGTCATCTTCAGGACAAATTTCTCACTTATTCACAGTAAATTAAAGTTAGTCAGAAGAATGAAACATATAAAAATCATCTAAATTTATTAACCTGTCCATTTCTAATTCTACATCGGTAATCTAAATAGCCGGTAATAAAGTAAAAAAGAGATGAACAATGCCTATATGGAACAAAAATGCAGGAATTGCTCTATAAAAATCACACCGATTTCGACTCACAGCAGACGTTTCTTTACTTATGTGCATGTCGCAGGACTCTTCGTACCAATATTAAGCACTGCCTCTCCACATTCGTTTGCGCACACTGTGAGGGATAAGTGACAGTTTGTATGCCTTTTTTATGCTTTTTAATTCCTATTATTGCACTCCCACGTGGGAGTTACGTGAGTAGTTATTTACATCTACAGAGCTATTTACAAATATCTGTGATGTTTCAGAAGACGACTGCGTGACTACTACAACACATACAGCAATTAGGCCCATACCAGTGGAAAGAGCATCTCACATTACAGGCGATCAATACAGACATCACTTGTGATGCGGCAAACGTCAATACGATGTTCAAACTCTTGCCATACACCTCTCATTACATTACGGTCGCATTAATTATCCTTCCTGGCGACTTATGTGGCAGTGGAGACAGTATCACACGATCTTTGATATAATCTGATAAGAAGAAACCACACTGAGTTGAGTCACGTGACCGTAAAGGCCACTGAAGACTCGTGATGGCAATCATGTCCAATCCAACGCTGAGGCAGTTCGACATTCTGGTAATCACAAACGTCTGAAAGAAAATGTTGTGGAATTCCGTGTTGTTGCAAAATGATGTCTCCACCGCGCTGCTGTAATTGTGACATAGGCTACTGCTGCAGCGTGTCCATGCTCACGAAGTCAGTCACAGTTTTATCTGCAAATAAAAATTGGCCATATACTTCTGGAGAGGGACATGACACGAAAGATGTTAACTTTAAGTGAACCGCCGGCCGGGGCGGTTCTAGGCGCTACAGTCTGGAACCGCGCGACCGCTGCGTTCGCAGGTTCGAATCCTGCCTCGGGCATGGATATGTATGATGTCGTTAGGTTAGTTAGGTTTAAGTAGTTCTAAGTTCTAGGGGACTGATGACCCCAGATGTTAAGTCCCATAGTGCTCAGAGCCATTTGAACTATTTTTCTTAAGTGGACCACGAATGTCTCCCTCAATCTCGTGTGGATGTTCTGCGCCCGAAACGCGCACGCTATAACGATTGGTTTCTAGACACGTGAAATGTGGCTTCATCAATGAAAGTCAAATTCTGTGAAAAACCGTCTTCCTCCAGTAGCCGCTGCACGTAGTCAGTGCTCGTAACAACTGCAGTCACTGTGGTTTTAGACGCAGACGTTTGCGTAGGACGCGCCATGCAGCTGCCTGTGGTATCTGCAGTTCTCTGCTCGGACGCGTCGAACTTTCTTCGGGCTCCTGACACACGATTCCTGCACACGCTCCTCCTACAGTGCAAACAGTCCCGGCCGGTCTTAGTACCACATAAAGCAGCCAGTCTCAGCCAGTGTGTTGTACCACCTGTGGACTGTTTTGTCAGTTGAAACCTGCTCCTCATATCTAGTACGAAATAGTAGCTGAACCATCACAACAAACTCGAACTTAGCGAGCTCAATGAAACAAAATGTACGCATCGTTTCATACACTGCTGGCCACCGTAAATGCAACACCAAGAAAGACAAGAGGTAGCACAACACAATTTATTTTGTAGATATCAAGTATCAAATGATTAGGTTTACAGACGTCTGTGACATGTGGTTCCTGCCAGAATCAGTAGCCAGAGTAGCCGCCATTGTTGGAGATCACCGCTGCCACACGTCTCGGCATTGAGTCAAAGAGACGTTGGATGTGTTCCTGGGGTACAGCAGCCCAAGCAGCTTCCACACGTTGCCAAAGATCATCTGGTGTGGCAGCTGGGGATGTAATCTGGGTCACTCGTTGAGCAACCATGGACCACATGTTTTCTATCGGCGAAAGATCCGGAGAGCGAGCCGGCCAGGGAAGCAATTCAATCTGGTTATTTACGAAGAACCTTTGGACAATGCGTGCCACGTGTGGTCGCGCATTATCCTGTTGAAATATGGCTGTGGCCGAGCCCTGAAGGTAAGGAAGGACAACTGGCTTCAGCACCTCGGATATGTAGCGCCGGCTATTTAAAGTACCGGCAATGCGTACTAGAGGCGTGCGAGAGTAATATCCAATACCGCCCCATACCATAATACCCGGTGCAAGACCAGTGTGGCGGTGCATAATGCAGCTGTCCAGCATCCTCTCTCCACGGTGTCTCCACACTCGAATCCGACCATCGTGGTGCTGCAGACAGAAGCGTGCCTCGTCAGTAAAGACAACGTCATTCCATTCTGCCGTCCACATCCGTCTGTCATCACACCATTGGCGACGGAGACGTCTGTGGTTCTGCGTCAATGGTAGACGAAGCAATGGACGTCTTGCGGACAGACCACTCTGCTGTAAACGGCGTCGAATGGTACGCGCAGACAATGGATGATGCGTTACAGACGCAATGTGCTGTGCTATGATTCGGGATGTCACCGAGCGATCCGTCACTGCCATGCGCACAATTTGCCCATCAGCACGTGCAGTGGTGCACCGAGGTGAATGCGATCGACCACGTCGGTCCGTCGTACCCTCCTGCATCCAACGGTCACATATCCGCATTACAGTTGTTTGGTTTCGTCCAACACGACTAGCGATTTCTCTGTATGATAATCCACAATCTCGGTAAGCCACTATCCTTCCTCTGTCGAACTCGGATACTTGATCAAAAGATGTTCGCTGTTGTCTACGAGGCATAACTGATCGTCTTGTGAAACAACCACAAGGTAAACACACGTGCCGAACGTACACTCGTCGAAATCGCCAAGCCTTAAATGGCGCTATGAGGTGGCGCCATGATGTGCGTCTGCGCTGAAATTCTAATCAGTTGCATATCTCATCGCTGCAAACTTATGGTGTAAATTTCACTTGATTCGGATGCTTCCTTCAGGGTGTTGCATTTACGGTGGCCAGTAGTGTACATTTAGGCAACATAAATCGTGGGTTACCGATATCCACATACACAGATGGCTGTAGTATCGCGTACACAAGGTAGACAAGCGTGGAGCTGTTACTTGTATTCAGGTGATCCGTGTGAAAATGTTTCAGACATGCTTAAGGGCGCGCGACGGGAGTTAACAGACTTTCATCGCGGAATGGCAGTTGGAGCTGGTTGCATGGAAAATTCCTTTTTGGATATCGTTATGGAATTCAATATTCCAGGATCCACAGTGTCAAGAGTGTGCTGACAATACCAGATTTCAGGCATTGTCTCCTACCACGGACGACAGAGTGGCCTACGGCCTTCACTTAACGACCGAGAGCAGCGGCATTTACATAGAGCTGTGAGTGCTAACAGACAATCAACATTGCGTGATTAACCACAGAAATCAATATGGGCAGTATGACAACGTGTCCGTTACGACAGTGCGGCGAAAATTTAGCTTTAGTGGGCTGTGATAGCAGACGACCGACACGAGTGCCTTTGCTAACAGCACGACGTCGCCTGTAGCGCCCCTGCTGGATTCGTGACCATATCGGTTGGATCCTAGACGACTGGAAAACCGTGGCCTAGTCGGATGAGTCCAGATTTTAGTTGGCAGGAGCTGGTGGTAGGGTTCAGACACCACGAAGCCATGGATCCAAGTTGTCAACAATCACTGTGCAATTTGGTGGTGGCTCCATAATGGTGTGGGTTCTGATTGTATGGAATGGACTGGGTCCTCTGGTCGAACAGGACCAATCATTTACTGGAAATTGTTATGTTCGGCAGACCATTTACAGCCTTTCATGGACTTCATGTTCTCAGACAACGATGGCATTTTTGTGGATGACAATGTACCACATCTGTTCGCGACTGGTTTGAATAACATTCTGGACAGATCGAGCGAATAATTTGGCAACCAATATTGCCCGACATAAATCCCATCGAACGTTTGTGGGACATAAACGAGAGTTCATTTCGTGCACAAAAGCCTGCACCAGCAACACTTTTGAAATTATGGACGGCTATAGGGTCATCATGCCTCAATGGTTCTGCAGGGGACTTCCAACGAGTTGTTGAGTCCAGCCACGTCGAGTTGCTGCACTACGCCTGGCAAAAGGAAGTCCGACGCGATATTAAGAGGTATCCCATGACTTTCGTCACCCCACGTTCTGACACGCCTGTCCCCAAGTAGTGCGCTCTGCAGATACGCCACGGCGTCTGTTACGAATAGAAACTTGGAGACATGCTAATGTGGATAATTTTATCCGTACGTTCTGTAGTTTTCGTGCAGTGCTCTTCTGTAAGCCGGAGGTACTCATGAATAACCCTGTTACTCAATAAGCCAACTTATTGTGTCTGATGAAGGTTACTTCCGGAGCAGCTATCATTTCCGCCTTCCTTGTTCCACTCGTGAATAAGACGAGGAAAGAACGACAGCCAGTAAGCCACCGCATGAGCTCAGATTTTTTTGAGTTTACGGTCATGGTCATTTCGCGAGATATGCATGGAAGGAATTAATATTCAGTAAACATACGTTCTGGATATTTTATGGTGATCCTGTCCATGACGGACAGCGACTCTCTTGTAGCGTCTGTCAGTGGAGATGATGAGGCATCTCCGTGACGCTCTCTCACTTGCTAAATAGGCTTGACGAAACTTGCTGTTAAATTTCTTTAGTATTCTTTATCTATTTAACTGATTCTGGCCTTAGAATAACAACAGTATATAAGAATCACCCAAACGACGATGGGTCTCAGCCTGGTGTGTGCCTTTCCTACACGTAATTTTAATCTGTCGACCCACTTTAAATCGCTCCGGATGCATATTCGAAGACATGTTCCAGTCGTCACTATTTCCCGTGACAGACACGTATAATACAGTAGAACGATAATGAGTATTTCCGCCTACTTCTGCGTAATGTCTTACATTCAGTTACACTCAGGGTTAAGTGTCAGTCCCTGCACCAAGCGTCGGTCTTCTGCAGATCTTTCTGCGTTTAGCTCCCGTATCCTGGTGCTGCAACTTCCCTATAAATGAGGTGACTCAGTAAATAATGCAACACAATATTTCTGAAAGTAGGTTCGTTTTATTTAGAATTCCAATAATGATATTATTCCCCACTCTTCTGGCTACAAAATCGTATTTTTGAACATAATCTCCGTTGAATGTGACAGCCTTCACCACCTTACTGGGAGGGCCTGTGTGGTACAACCTTACTGGTCAACGTGAGACGCAACGTTTTGCTGCATCAATAACCTCGCCGTCATCAATGTACTGCTTCCCTCGAAGTGCATCCTTCATTCGGCCAAACAGATTAAAGTCAGAAGTAGCGAGGTTAGGGCTGTAGGGTGGATGAGGCAGGTCAGTCCGATGAAGTTTTGTGAACTCCTCTCAGGTGCTCAGACTTGTGTTAAGGAGAATTTCGTTTACATTTTTGTGCCGAGGAATACGCCGAAGTTGAAAGGCAATGACAGAACGGACACTGAGTAAAGTAACGCAAATCTAAAGTCAAATGACAGAAATAAAACCACTACAACAAAAGTAAACAGTGCAAAAATAGTTTTTGTGTACAAAAGAGCCGGCCGGGGTGGCCGAGCGGTTCCTAGGCCCTACAGTCTGGAACCGCGCTACTGCTACGCTCGCAGGTTCGAATCCTGCCGTGGGCATGGATGTGTGTGACGTCCTTAGGTTAGTTAGGTTTAAGTAGTTCTAAGTTTTAGAGGACTGATGACCTCAGAAGTTAAGTCCCATAGTACTCAGAGCCATTTTGTACAAAAGAAAATATTGCTTGAAGGCTCCACTTACGAATGAAATGTGATTCCTTTAAACGTTAGAGTACATAAACAACGCAAGCTGGCATTTTTGATGAAACGACTACGTCTCCACACAATCAAAGCACCCAAGAAGTCGAAAGTGAGCACAGGCACGTCAGAGTGACGTCACGGGAAAGTGCCACCGCGGTGAAACATAGAGGTATGAATGTAGTGAAACTAATGTTTTGGGCTACCTAAGATGGCGAACGTCGGCTTCAAGTTAGTGACTTAACGACAACTCCGTTCTTTTTTTACCTCCATGCTTATTCCACTCGCTTGCACAACTTCGTTGTTTCTGCGACCTACGACACACTGTTGTGACTCGAAACTTCTCTCGTATATCTTTGCAGAATCGTTCAGGTATCTCATAGTACTCAGTTGCCTTTCTTTTGTTGACCTATTTGATGTGTTTTTCCCACCCAAAAAATATGGTTCAAATGGCTCTGAGCACTATGGGACTCAACATCTGAGGTCATCAGTCCCCTAGAACTTAGAGCTACTTAAACCTAACTAACCTAAGGACATCACACACATCCATGCCCAAGGCAGGATTCGAACCTGCGACCGTAGCGGTCACGCGGTTCCAAACTGAAGCGCCTAGAACCGCACGGCCACAACGGCCGGATTTCCCACCCAGTTTACAGCTTTCAGTACCCGTCATTTCTGCGTTCCTGCAGTGATTGGAAGGACGAACTATATAGTATAAGCTTTCATAGCGAAAAAATATCGCAAAATGGAGTTCATTATTTCGAGCTTCTTTACCGACTGTTTTTTCATTAACAACTTTCTGTACGACTAAAAATGCTTAGGACATTTATTCAGGTCGGGAGAGACAATTTTACTTTCGATTCGCTGAACACATGTCACATTATTGTCCTTACGTTCGCTTTGGCTCCATTCAACTTTTGCTTGTCAGCACAGGTTTGGTTCCTCTCCAATCTGTGATTATGTCCTCTATGCTTCCGTAATAACTGTTCATCTATGACGCAACTCTCCCATCCTTCACAACCTCGCTCAGCACATACATGTCGAAAGCGTACTGCCCAATATTCTTGACTTTTATTCATTGACATTCCACACCTTCAGCTCGACACATGTTTGATGTTTTCTGACAGATTTATTGTTCTGTTAAGGGACGTTACGACATCAAGTCGTTAAATATATATTATCGAGCAGAGTAAACAATTAATGAAAAGCAGTGATGGAACATCTGCCAACGAACATAGCATTTAATGGATTTAGGGTGGCAGTGATGAAGATCGAATGCTATATTGGATTGTGTAATCCGGATTATTAGCTACTTACAGTAGGCTCTGATCTCCACCCAGCTATCTAGGTTTAACTTTTCCGTGGTTTTACTAAGTTGCAGCAGGCATGCTTCCTGCTGTAAGGCTATGGCAGACTACCTCGCACTTCCTTGTCAGACTACAGCTGTATCTAAATGCCTGTATATATGAATTTCGTCTTGTTTGTTTGTTCTTAGATTGTAAGACCGTCACGTGTCCAATATCCTTGTAAAAGTGATTCACGGAAGAATGAAACAACAAAAAATGCTACTACTATTACTACTGGTCCTATCACGATCATATTCTTCTTTTGCGCTTGTGCAAGACGAACAGCCAACCTCTGAGTTGCGCCCAGCGTAGATGAATTGCACTCGGTAACAGCCAGGCTTCTCAGCCGTTGACTCAGGAATTCTCGGACGCACTTCGAGCACTGAGATTTGTTCGTGTTTTCGTCCAGCCGCTGGCGCTGTTTTCGAGACTAATATTATAATACTTGATTGTACGTCTTGCAGAGATTGAGTTAAAGGAAATATATTTATGGAAATTCCGAAAACGTTGTGCTCTCTCCGCTAGTGACACTTATATAATGGCCTGCTGCTTCCTGTCGGAAGATTCAAGTGGCATCCTGGAGACATTTTCGCTGGTGGCTCAGAAGTCCGATGCGAGAGCCGACTTGGCGCCCACAAGCGAGGGAAATATTAGTCGCTCCTGCAGGAGGGTTAGTCATAATCTATGTCTGCGAGATCGTTTTGCAGCTGTTTAGCCATACTTGGTCATGCATCTTGCTTCCATCTGCAGTCGGTTTCCTCCATTTGCTGCGATCGTCAGCGAGTTGCTCCCACTTGTCACTGTCAATATTAAATGCGCACATATCACGCTTGACGCAATCCTTAAAGCGTAGTGAAGGTCTTCATCGAGGTCTCTCTGCTCCTGCTATTTCACTGAGTAATGTGCGCCGGGGCAGACGGGAGTGGTCCATACGATGCAGATGTCCTGGCCACTGCAGGCGACGTTGCTTGACCGTGGCAGTGGTACTCTGTTGTTTTGCAGTTTTCAGCACCATATCGTTTGTCACATGATCCATGATATTTCCAAGATGCTCCGCAAGCACCGCAGGTGAAAGGCGTTGAGCTTTTGTTCCTGTTTGGCATACGACGCCCAAGTCTCAGCTCCATACAGGAGAGTACTCAGCACACATGATTGATACACAATTATTCTTGTCGACAATGTAAGATGTTTGCGTCCCTCACTCCTGTGCGGAACTTTCCGAAAGTGCTGGCAACCTTTCCTATTCTTGCATTTATCTCGTAATCCAGGGAGTGATCATCTGTCAAAAAAATGGTTCAAATGTCTCTAAGCACTATGGGACTAAGCATCTGAGATCATCAGTTCCCTAGTCTTAGAAACTACTTAAACCTAACTAACCTAAGGGCATCCCAGACATCCATGTCCGAGGCAGGATTCGAACCTGCGATCGTAGTAGTGCGGTTCCGGACTGAAGCGCCTAGAACCGCTCGGCCACAGCGGCCGGCCGATCTTCTATCACTATTGAACCAAGATAGCAGCATTTATCGACTACCTTCAACAAGAAGATAGACATGGAGAAGACCTTACATGCAGTAGAGAATTTATCTACAAGCTCGTCTTGAGTATGCGCTACAAATACAGCATCGTCATCAAATAAAAGGCTTTTTACAAGCAAGTCTTCTCGGAAGCGATTGGATCTGAGTAGAGAAATGTTGTAGAGCTTCCCATCAGCTCTGGCATATAGACCAGATGAATGACCAAGTTAGTTTCACAAAAAGCGACTTTGAGGAGTGCTGAGAAAATAATATTGAACAGAGATGGAGCCAATACGCTGCCTTGACGAACCCCTCTTTCCGCAGCAAACGGGCAGATGTGATTCCGTCGAAGACCACAGCACCTTCCATGTCTTCGTGAAAAATCTTGGAGGACACCCGATCTTCAAAAGGACTGCTTACAGTCCTTCTCTGCTACCTGTGTTGAAAGCCTTATTTAGGCCGATAAAAGCAGTGAACAGAGGGGTTTTCTCCTCGCAGCACTTTTCCTGGATTTGCCGGAGTGTGAAGATCGTATCAACTGTAGATCGTTGGGGACGAAACCCACATTGTTCCTCAGGATATATGCCCTCGGCAAGCTGCTGAAGTCTGCCCAACACCACAGGGGAAAATGTTTTTCCAGGTATACTCAGAAGTGAGATTCCACAGTGACAGTTGCAATCGCAGTGACAGTTGCAATCGCCGCGATCACCTTTACCTCTGTATAAAGTAACAATATTAGCATCGCGCATGTCTTGCTGCACAGTGACACTTACCTTAATAAAAATAATATTCACGTAAACCATCTACAAGTACGACGGTAAGTCAATAAGTATCTGCAACCCATTTTTATAATTTATTACATCAGGAGTACACAATTTTTATTGATATTAGTTTTCAACATAGTAACCCTGCTTTTCAACGCAGTTCGCCCATTGTTGCACAGGCTTTCTGATACCCTCGGCAAAGAAGCTGTTTGACTGCGCAGCAGACCATGTATGCACCTGTTGATCGTAGCTGCATCGATGGCCTCTTAAAGCGTCTTTATTTGGACCGAAGGAGCGACATCGGGGCTGTATGCAGGATACTTCAATACCTCGAAATGTAGCGTCCGAAGAGTTTGAGTGTTGTGGGCGGCGGCATGTGGATACGTATTGTCACGCAACAAAAGAACGCCTTCCAACATAATACCAGATTCAGAACCGTGATTAAGCTGCATATGGTCTGCCACATCATCAACAGCTACTGCCTGTTATTCAGTATCGAGGCACGGACTTGGGTCAGTATTGACCTAAGCTGGGGCTGCAGCTGAACGCCCCGCTCTTTCCTCATCCTTCAAGCCCAATCGACCACTTTTGAACTGGTCAGTCCCCTGACAAAGAACTCGCTGTGACGAAACATTGTTCACGCATTATGCCTTCTATGGACTTCCGCTCCTGGTACACAATCAGACCACAAAACAACGGATTACGAAACACTGTTCTTCTATGGTGCGGCCATCTTTACCTCGCAATAGTGCAAAATTGACTGACGTGATGTCGCTACCTCTCCATCCTGCCACAGGCGAAGACAACTATAATGTCTAGCGGCTGGTGAGCGTACAAATCCATAGAGCGGAACTAAAGGCAATTAGAGCAAATTTGTGATTACTTATTGACTTATCCTTGTATACGTAATCAACGAATTAGAGTTTCACGTCTATTAATCACATTCTAATGATCTCATGTCCACTCATACCCATTGCACTAATGCAAAACGAGTGGGCCATCGCACCATCCTGTATAGAAAGTCTTCAAAATTAAATTAATCAAGTTGTTGCACTGTTCGCTTTAACGAAGAGAGCTACTGTAAAATGTTACGACTGTGATAACTGTACATGGCGATTACCGTATGCTCAACGGTGGCCATATACAGGAAATCTGTAATAGAATTTAGGTTGGAGAACGTGAATATCACAGATGTGTAGTGTGAGCAGGTATTGTTTGATGAAAATTGTAATCTAAATGTTGGGACAACGTGAGAGAAACACAGTTCTGTTTATGCACTCCCAACCGTGTTTCGCTTCTGATAATGCTATCGTCAACCGACTGGTATCTAGCCTCGTGGACGAAGTTGCATTGTTTGATACTGCCACGAGAACTGCGTGGCGACCTCCATGTGTTTGTGGCCACATGGCATTGTCATACAAAAAGTTAAAATGTGCATCACTTTCGCAGCAGCATGTCCCATACGATACGACGAACCAGTTTCCCGGAGACAGATCTTTGTGACTCGTTTCAACTCATACTGGAACTTTTACCACTTCGTGAAACAGCTCTTCGGTTGCTGAGCTTAGTGTAAAGCGGGTATTTTCGATGGGACACAAGAGGGAACTGCCAGTCCTATTAGAACGTCAAATCTCTTACTATAATTGTGTACCGCTCGCGCACTGTCTTACACAGCCTATAGATTTGGATTCATGCACATTTTCCGTTTTCTTAGTTGTAATTTCACCTGCTGTAGTGTGTTTACAAAATAAAATATCTCATTCGACATTTTAACATTTTTTTCCTTGCATCCTACGTTGCCAACGAACTCTAGCAGAGAAATACGACCGAGGAAACTTTCTGAAACAACTAACTGACTTTGAAAGGAAGAAATCTTGTGATGACTCTCCTTTCCTTATAACAGAAGACAGCAGTAATTGAAGAGAAACTCTTTTTTGAATTTTCGGCCGTTTTTCATAGAGAAACTGAAGAAAATGAGGAAAAACCTTGATCAAATATGTCTGTGAGAGATTGTGGGGCTAAAGAGCAGTATGAGATAATTTTCCTACAGTACTGTCGACGTTTGTTGGTCAGTAACAACAGATGAGCTTGCAGCGACTAACATATTAGAAAAGGACTCAGCACGAATTAATTTACCATTTTTCTGAGCCTTCCAGAGTAGTCGGAAAAGAAATTAGTTTCCGGAAGTACTACAATATGCTGCAAATACTTTATTGCTCCAGATACGGACGGATACAGGCAGATATGTATTTCAGTTTCCAGTAATTATTATTTTATCTTGCCATCAGCCGGCAAATAAGACCTTTTATGAATTAAAACTTGTTAAAGTTGTCTATTACTTGAAATTATTGACAGACGACGTCATACAACTTGAGCAAGTGAGTCACGGCGGCACTTACCAGACCACAATCAAGCAGTTTTTTTAAAAAACATAAACCTGAGTATGTGCCTTTCGCTCACCCTCGTATAGTGACTATGAAGAGAGCACAACAGAGTCCATATAGATGGTGTAATGAGCAACTCGTCACACATTATTCAGGCATCGTAGGGGATGTTAGTCAGGACTAGAATGAATAACAGAAAGGATATGTTCAAGTAACGAAATTAAGTTGATGGGCCGATAAACCAAGTTTTTAAATTCAGGTGACACAATGGTTCAGCAAAATGAAAACATCGAAGAAAATGTAAGTGTGTGGACTGAAGCGCAAAGAGCCTCCAATTAATCGGATCTAGCAGAGAAACAACTAATCTGTCATTTCCCGACTGAGTAAGGCAAGGTATTTTCTCCACAAAAAAGAATCTAAACATCTGTAATTACTCATTCCATTATCTTATTTGTCTCCCGCTTCTGCTGTTTCCTTCAGCGGTGTCAATTCTGAGGTACGTTTGCTCCATCCGTCATCTGATCGTTCCATGAGATGCCCTTCTCTCTGGTGTTTTAGTGATTTATCTTCCGTCATTGAATCCTTAACCCCTTATATCCCTTAAGTTTCAACACGGTTTCTACGTATCGCATTTAGCATATATAAAGGCACATTTTCATGCCGTGCGTGAGTTTCCTCGGAAACGCGAAATCTAAATTAAATAATTAATCTCTGACAAATAAATAAAGCCTATGGCACAGAACTGCAGCGCTATGTCGCTGATAAAACAAAATACAATTAGGACACTCTTATGTTTGATTAAGAAGAAGGTCATGTACAACAACTGTGCGGGAAGCACGTATATTTTATTAACTGGCACACCGCCATATTTGATGTTATATAAGAACACTGCGAGTTGCAATCTTACTAGGCACTCGATTCTGTAAAGAATTTATATTTATGAAAGTAAGTAGAATTATTTAACTCTACGCTTATTCGTTGAATATATCTGATTTAACTAACTGTGTAAACTTTTTATGTTTAGACAGTCACCTCTGTACGACGTATTGACATGGCTGGCAAATTATTCTAATATTGAGATTTAGATTTGAGTCCGCACCTACCGCAGCAGTCTTTGGAAACGATTTAAATACGAAGTCCGATTATTTGAGTCTTATTTCACGGTCAACTACGAGTAACATTGCATTTACGAAAAAGCCATTGTCGAGCGTCTGATACCAAATAACTAAACGTCCACGTTCCAGATAAGCAAATATTAATTACAACCAATCACTATCATACATATACAATAATTAATATTTTATATTATTATATTTATTTATTTTATACATACTTCTTCTCAGTGCTCGCTTTGCCACTCTGCCTTTGTTCTACTGCTTTTTATTTAAAGAAGTTCATTCTCCCATCTACTTCTAAAATTCTGACACAAACATTTTTGCATCGTTGACTCCGTTTAAGAAGAGTTAGGAGTCTAGGTCATGTCGTAGAAAGCAACTAAATTCGTGAATATTTCTGTTAGACACATATCATGTTTTTGAATATATTTCTATAGTCTGCAGATCACTGTGTGGCGAGAGGAAACTTTTAGTATTACCTAATGTTAATGGTTCCTCCTTGTCTCTTTATAGATGCAGCATCTGAGCAGCAATTACGTATATAACCACATGTCTAAACAAAAGGTAGTAGCCTTTCTTTACTGAAAAAACAGCTAACAAGCTACTAGAAGATGGAGATAATTCAGAGAAAAGCAACTATTATTAAATTTTGACTGTACTCGGTACGTGAAATTCAGTACTCCTCATAAAACTCCCAAGCTGTGAAAATAGTCTACTCAGTGAAATACAATATGTTCATAGTGTTACGTTTTTGGGTTTACAGTTATATCACAACCTAAAATCACACCCTCGAATTAAAACAGCGCCTGCTTTCAGATACATTTGCAGTACATCTGTTTACTTCTATAGACCAAGCGAGAATGACGAAACTAGATTGTTCTGCTTATGCTGACATTTAATACTGAGTTACGTAAACTCAGCTTATAGAATAGTATTTGCAGAACACATGAACGTGTTTATACGAGTTACACCTGGTATTATACTGAAGCGCCAAAGAAAGTGGTATAGGCATGTGTAATCAAATACAGGGATATGTAAAGAAGCAGAATACGGCACTGCGGTCGGTAACGCGTATATAAGACAACAAGTGTCTGGCGCAGTTGTCAGATCGGTTACTGCTGCTACAATGGCAGGTCATCAAGATTTAAGTGAATCTGAACGTGGTATTATTGCCGGCGCACGAGCTATGGGACAACATCTCCGAGGCACCATTTCACGAGTGTACCGTCAACATCATGAATCCGGTAAAATATCAAATCTCCGACATCGCTGCGGCTGTGCAGAGATCCTGCAAGAACGGGACCAACGATGACTGAAGAGAATCGCTCAGTTTGACAGAAGTGCTACACATCCGCAAATTGCTGCAGATTTCAAAGCTGGGCCATCAACAAGTATCAGCGTGCGAACCATTCAACGAAACATCACCGATATGGGCTTTCGGAGCCGAAGACCCACTCGTCTACCCTTGGTGACTGTACGCACAAAGCTTTAAGTCTCGCCTGGACCCGTCAGCACCGACATTGGGCTGTTGTTGATTGGAAACATGTTGCCTCATCGAACGAGTCTCGTTTCAAATTGTATCGAGCGGATGAACGTGTACGGGTATGGGGACAACCACATGAATCCATGTCAGCAGGGGACTGTTCAAGCTGTTGGAGGCTCTTTAACGATGTCGGGCGTGTGTAGTTGGACTGCTATGGGACCTCTGATACGTCTACATATGACTCTGACAGGTGACACGTACGTTAGTATCTTGTTTGATCACCTGCATCCATTCACGTCCATTGTGCATTCCGACGGACTTGTGCAATTCATTCAAGTCAATGCGACTCCCTAAGACTCCCTACACGTTCCTACACGACTCCAGGAATACTCCTGTGAGTTTAAAACTCTTCCGCTGGCCACCAATCTCTCCACTCATGAACATTATTGGGCATATCTGGGATGCCTTGCAAAGTGCTGTTCAGAAGAGATCTCCGCCCCCTCGTACTCTTATGGATTTATGGACAGCCCTGCAGGATCCATGGTGTCAGTTTCGTCCAGCGATACTTCAGTCATTAGTCGAGTCATTGCCATGTCGTGTCGCGGCACTTCTGCGTGCTCGCGCGGGCCCTACACGATATTAGGCAGGTGTACCAGTTTCTTTGGCTCTTCAGTGTAGTTCTAGAATACAGTGCATGGAACTCTTCAGCAAACGAGGTACATTGATAGGCATTCAGTAAACGTATCGATTAATATTCCTTGTCGTACCAATATTTCTCTTTTGTGAAAAAATATTGCAAAGTATGGAAATAATACTAGAACCATAAACAACTTCTACAAAGAATTCAGGGACTTAATATTAGTACAGAAAGGGGTCAAATATATAGATGCACAAGTATTCAACCACCTGCCATAGCTTTCTAATTTCCTGGTAGCTGAAACAGTGGAGTTTAAGACCGATTTAAAGAACTTGTTCGTTAATCAGCACCTGCTCTATTGAGGAATAACTTCACAGAAAATCTTCTAATATATATATATATATATATATATATATATATATATATATATATATATATATATATATATATAGAATCTTTTTGTAATAAATGTTAGCTGCTACTATAATATAAAAATAGTTGATAGTGTGAAGTCATTTCGTTAAGTAACAGTTTGTATCACAGTTAATAAAATGTTCCAGGCTATTATGCTGTGGTCGAATGGACTTCACCTTTAAACCCAACGTTTCGTCCCCATCTGCGGAAGACATTTTCAAGCAGGGTCGTAGCGTTCTTAAATGTCTGATTCAGACCCTGGCTCGCTACTGACTGCAGCAAAATTCTGCGTCTGTGTAGTTTCATGCAGTGGCCTGGCGTCTACACACCGGACTTCTTCCTACATCCCTGAGACCCACCTAAAGAGCATCGAAGGAATACGACTAATGCAATGTTATGTAACGTGGGAACAGCATTTTCTTCATTTTTTTATCCTCCTGGTTTGAAAGGGAGTGTTACAGAAAGAGGTCAGAAATAGTCTAAGATTTCATCGGGGTAAGTGATACTCAGAATGTTTTGATTATGTTTTCGCTGTATATGAAACGTCCGTCTTAGAGCTTCCGTTAGTTCAGGTTCGACAACGCAAAAAAGCCTGAGGGCTTCCGCGCTGCTGTTCTTTGTATACATTCAACTTTCTCTGTATTACAAAATTATTTAAATACTCTGTATTTCATCGGTATTTCAGCGTAAGTCATGCATGCTTCTCTCAAGTTTTTTTTGTTTAGAAGCTGGAGTTTATGTATCCTCTCACATGGATTTAGTCATAACTGAATCCTCATGCTAGGTTACTCTCAAGATCATCCAAGAGCAAGATTGACGCCAACTGCCACTCGCTAATCATCTACCCGACGACTGCAACATTTTCACGTTTTGGACAGGGCATAGCTTAAAATCCAATGTTTTCACAAGATGTGTATCTGGATAATAAAAATTACTTTCGGGTAGCTGTTCATCGAAGGTAACTACATTGTCTACCTACAAGAAGTTTGAGGCTATAATCAATTCTCATAACCAATTATTTATTTACAGCAGTCACAGTGGTCTCAATTTTACACCACAGATTACTTACGCGCCCGTGGATATCACTCCGCACGGAACAATCTCGTTGCACTCTGTCAGAAACAGTTCGCTTTAGTCTAAACCTTACCTATGCGTCCCATATGCTCGATTTTCTTTAACAGGTGTAGGTGCGGCACCTGATTAAAATGTTTTTGAGGTTAAAGACAACACATTCACATGACGGCCTCTTAAAGCCAAGAGCATACCTAGGGTATGAGGTAGGCAAGAGGAAGGCAGCTCCTGTCAGTTTCGCAGTGAATGACAAAAGAATTTAGAAATTTAACAACAAATGTTTCTGTTGATGTTAGTATCCATTATATGTTCTGATTCTGAAAAGTGACAATTAACAAGTCAAGGAGCGTGGTTTGGAAAGATTCGTTTTTCTAATGGTGATGAAAGGAAGGGAGGGGAGGGGCGTCCGAGGACTGGGGGCGACAATTGACCCTCGCCGTGTACACCACTGTGCAGAGCTTGAGTGGGATTTTGGAGTCTGTCATAAAAAACCGTTTTCTTTAGCATTA
Source organism: Schistocerca nitens (assembly GCF_023898315.1). Classification (NCBI taxonomy): domain Eukaryota; kingdom Metazoa; phylum Arthropoda; class Insecta; order Orthoptera; family Acrididae; genus Schistocerca; species Schistocerca nitens. The sequence goes on along the minus strand of NC_064614.1, from coordinate 566,402,056 downwards.
TCTTTGCAAAAGTAGGAATGTTATAGGCCAGGTTGGAACATCACACATAACTGCTGGAACTCCAACATCTTTTAACGTGTCAGTATTTCAATATAATGTGTTATCAAGTTCATTTCTTCGTCTGTCGTGGGTATCTTAATGGTGCATCTTAAAGATAAGAAACCCGTTTAGTAACTGTATCTGTGTCGTGCTAAATAACATGCGTTAATGTCTGTGAAAAACTGGACACAGAAGACGTGTCGACTGCAATTGGTTCCACACCCGCAATAGTATAGGTGTCCGTCCAAAGCCATCGTCAATTTATTATTCTACTTAAAAACATAGTTGTCTATTTCAAACTAACAACCTACGCAGGAAAACTGTTTCATGCAACGAGTAACTTGCCACCACGTACATCGTTATCAGAAGCACGAGACAACAATGTGACCGCTAAAACCATATGACATTCATTTAAACAAGTGCAAGCAGACGAGTACGACTACTACATTCATATACATCCATTGTTAATACCAATCGATAGCGACTTTTGTGACGAATGTTTGACTTGTACAGTACTGTATTTATCTGTTTCAGCTAATTGCAAGTCAGAAAATAATACTGAGAACTATGCGCTACCGGCTATAGAATGCACGACCAGTTCAAAATATATAACGAGATTAAATGTAAAACGCAATATGCGTGCCTTCTTCGCTTTCGCCCTTTCGTTATTTTTCACAAAATTGTTCGATTATTTTCTGTATATTTGTGACCACTGTCCTGTGATATTTTCGAAAGGACATTATTTTTCGTTCGAAGTCTTGGTAACAAACACGCTATGTATACGATAAAGGCAATGGAATCACCAACTGTGTGAATGTTCACAATGGCAGCCACATCAGTACACGATATCAACTGCTAGATATTAAATTCATTCTTTGTACATTTTGAGAAGCACTGGTGTTTGCACCTCTGGTACAGTTCGGTTAATAATTTGTGAAGAATTTAAGAGCAAGTAAGACTAAGCAATATAACTCGTATTTCCTTTTGCCTGTAATCCCGTAACGATAACTGCGGCTCGTGTCTGAGAAAAACGTTTACTATTCTTCACTTTGTTGCAGCTTCTGCCAGCTCTCTTTGGCCCATCTGAATAGCTCTGGTTTCATATCGACAAAAGAAATGGTGTATTCTGACGTGAATTGTACTTCTCAATTCGTTGCCAAAAATTATTTTTACTCTCCACAACAAACCATCGATAACATGGATAAACTGTCTGAAGGGATTTAGAAATACATCATACTGCGTACCCTTCGAATTTTTAAATAGAAAATCGGTAACGTTCGTAATACTTTTAGCTATGGTTCCATACAGTTTGACGATGGCTGTTTTCGAATAGCGTAACACCATGTATTTATGCAGCACTACAATACCAGGTACAACAGAAACCAATGTTCTAACGAACTTCCTGTCCGATAAACTACCTTGCCTCGTACGTGTTCAAACTTAGTGCAATTATACAGTATTCGCTTTTTACCCTTAGGTAATATTCCGACGGTCGTTATAACTTTCCATACTACATTTAGACGACGTTCCATCGGTCTCACAAATGCAGCATGAATAACAAATATTTGGTGTTCGTCCTTCATAAAATACGACTACTTTTGCGCAGCCTATCGAGAAACCTTTTACTCATCATCGAGATACAGCTTCATTACCTGACTTCCATAGTATGTTTTTCGTACATAAGCAAATCTGGCATGAAAAGAGTGGCACCGGATTCGCATTCGGGAAGACTATATGAGTTTCAGATCCCAGTCCGGCCACCCATATTTGCGTTTTTTTGTAGTTTCTCTAAATCAGGGGTTTCCAAACTTTTCCACTGAATAATCAGTTTGATATTGCCGGTACTCTGGTGGAAACTTTCCTTTGTAAGGGACACGTCAAAGTTCCTTTCCCACCCGTCTCCAATTTGAGCATACGATCAGAAGCTAATTACTTTAAACGTTACCAAAATTTTGAAAGAATAGGAAGACTTGTTTTATTCTGTGATTACTTCAGTTTTAAATCATAATTAATAACACAGAAGACACAATAAATTTTTAAAGAAATGGTTAGTACCTTAAAAATGTCAAAGAAACGCCTTGTCAATATGTTTTTCGCGAAGCACTTGTTCACTTTGTGATATTCGCTATTTTTGACTTCATTAAAACAGCAAATAGTTGATACTTTCATCCAGAAGGCAAATACTTGTTTATAAAGAATGATTAATGTATAAAAAGGCGTCGCATAGCGACGGTGGAATTTTCTAAATAATGTAATTCGTCGTCTTTGGGCGGCAATATAAACAGAAAAATACAGATAGATATGCGATCCTTCACTATTTTGTTCGCTGGAGAACAAATGAAGCCTTGAGCGCTGAAGACTTGTACTGTTTTTCTTGAGTAAGGCGGACGCAGATTTGTCGCAGTCTGATCTAATTTTTACTAAATGTATAAAAACGTGCCATGTCTAAGTTTGAGTGAAGTGTAAAAAGAAGAACTGTTATAATTTATCGTGACGACGCACGGGTGACTCAAAAGGACAATTGCTATATAAAAGAGCGCTCAATGGACATGAAACGGACATAAAAACCTACCGTCAATGTAGTACTAAGCTTAAGGTACGATATATGTTTTAGTTATAATAAATATTTGTTTTGGAAATACTGAATCATTTAGCAGTGCTCATTCCTATCATCTCAGTATTATTTTCATTTTAATTATGCATTTTGCTAAGATTAAAGACACCCAGATGAGCAGTCCAATGTGCGTGTTACATTGACAAAAAGAAAACTGTTTTATCGTCTTCTTGCATCAGCTTTAATATTGAATTTCCCTTTTGTGTGATGTTACAGTTGTTTTTGCGTCCTTAAGAACTTTCTGGTCCCTTAGGAAACTGTTTTCTTACAACAATAACTTCACGACCGGGTATGATCGTATCTACGATCATGAAGTAATTAGATAGACGATAACGCAATTTCTTAATCAATAGCACGTTAGCTGTGACTGCTTCAAGCCACGCGAAACTGCAAGTGAAAACTATTCACATTTCGTAACGCAATATTTTATGACAATGGTCAATCAATGATTCTTACGCCAATTGTGATTGATAAAACAGTAAGCGAAATCTCAAACTCCAACTTTTCAATTGAATAACAACATCACTTTTATTTTGTTACATCACAACTTCCCGCCGAACACCAATGTTCCGCGGAACACACAAGGGAATGGTCCAGTCCGACATGTCGAAAGCTATCCTGAATTTTTTTCAGACAGGCAGAGTTCATCGGAAGCAACGCACTGTCAAAATTTTCGCTGCTAAGGCGCACTCATTTTTGCCGTATGGAGAATGGCTTTTAAGTGTGGTATCTACAGCGCACGGTTGCCATGTACGGCGATTTTTTCATTTTTTTTTTTTTCATAGCCAGTGTAGCTTTCTTGCGACTGGCGGTTAAATTTGGCTAGCAAAAGAAGTTGGCTACTTAATAGCTGTTTTCTTTTACTTGAACGCAAATTGAATGATTGTAAAACATGCACTCTTGGTGTATCATTGTTAACAATACCGGATGAACATACGATAAATTTTCCGTCATTCTCATGGCAGATGTTGCATCATTTCATGACGCAACAAAACTTGCACTTTACTAGCAAAGCAGTGGTACTCCCTTCTTACTTGAGGTGGTGTTGGATTCTTTCACTGTGCAGGTACTGGGTGTGGAGTGTGGGTTATGATTAAGGCACTCTGAAATCGATGCAACAGCGAGCCTTAGAAAATTTCGCCGAGAATGGGAAACAGAGCACAGGGCCAGATGTATGTAGTACCTATATATTTTTTTACTTCTTCAGTTGCGGTGCGTGCTGAGGTAATTACAATTAAACTAAATGATTACACTAATAAACATTAATTTCGACTATAATACATAACCTTTGTATCGTAGTCTGGCCCACTAGCGGTTCAAAAGATGAGCTGAACGTGCATTTTCCTTCTGTGGTGGGCAAAGAAACTTCCTTTGTGGCAAGAACACTAAACGAAATATTGCAGGTGATGCCTGTTAAGTGTATTTAACAGTTTTGAAACCCATTCCTTTCGAGATAAATAAAGTAAATCTAATTTTTCAGCACAAAGATGTAGAAATTAGACATGCCTATGGTGTTAAAATGATGATGATGTTACCAGCAAGAATGCTGTTCAAACCTGTTTATATGCAAAATGGTTTGCAAAAAATAATTGAGTCCATTTATAACGATCTAGCATCCCTAGATAATAAGGATATTGACCTAGGTTCCGACAGTTATAGTGTGTTATCAAAAATCAGGCTCGAAGATTATAATCTGCTTCAGTTGCAGATCATAGCAAAGCCGTATATTAGGATATTAATTTATCAACTTCTAAAACGTTGCCCGAAAAGCTGGATCATTTCAAGAAACTCCTGTGTTTCGGACCTAAGATATGCCCATCACAAGGATCAAAAGTGAATTTCGAAGAGCTGCCATTCGTAGATGTTTACGTACCAAATGATATGGATATTACTAGGTTAAACACCGCTGATGAAGTTAACTCGGCTGTGTTATGAATGCGTCGTTTCAAGTTTTTATAAAATCTGGCCAACAGTTTTACACCATAAAAATGTTAGAGGCTCTTTAATTTTCAAAGATTTAGCTGCATTTCCATTATTGCTGGCGTCACTATCTACTGCTAATGCTGTAGTGAAAAGAATGTTTAGCATTATGAATGCTACAAAAACAAAATTCAGTAAAATTCAGAAACAAAATGAAAAGATAAATTCTTAGCGCATTGTTACGAATTAAAACCCATCTAACTGTAAGTTTGTTAATGACTTTTTATGTGTTACAGAAATTCTATAATTCAGTTTATTCAACAGATGTAAACAGCAGTACTGAAGAAGATGGAAGTGACTGTTTGGTAATCGAAGCTCTGCATGAGCATATCCCTTCTGTAAGTTTGGTATAATGGATCGTGGACCATTTCATGTTCTAAGTTCTCAAATTAATAAATATGGTAGTTACATGTAACTGCATTTGAAGATAGTAACTGCTGTATCTTCCAGATTCTCACCACTATTTACAATATGACTATATTTTCATTGGCTACGTAGCTCAGTCGGCGGTGTACCTGGTTTCAATGCGGATGGACTCGAGAAATGTGTTTTCAACAAAAAGATTCCTTAGTGTGTCCAGTTCGGGGTGTGTAAATGTGAGTATGATTGAGTTTGTGCCGGCCGGAGTGGCCGTGCGGTTCTAGGCGCTACAGTCTGGAACCGCGAGACCGCTACGGCCGCAGGTTCGAATCCTGCTTCGGGCGTGGATGTGTGTGATGTCCTTAGGTTAGTTAGGTTTAAGTAGTTCTAAGTTCTAGGGGACTGATGATCTCAGAAGTTGAGTCCCATAGTGCTCAGAGCCATTTGAACCATTTTGATTGAGTTTGTGTTATCAGTTACTGAATAAGCAGCCAGCTCATTGAACTCATTTCAGGGTAGTCGCTGTCGACAATTTAGGCTAGAATTAGTACAGCTAGGTTACATGATTAAAACAGCGATATTTTGTCTATTTTTCGCTCAACGATTGTCTACAGAGGAATGGAAAACCCTGGTGACCCTGGCCTTTTCTGCCTTGCTCTCGAATCGGCGAATAAGCAGACGCAGCCACAACAGGAAGCCATATCGCCATGTAGCTCGAAGTCCAAAGTGCGCATACACGAATTTTAAGCACATAAATCATACAAAAAATGTCTCAAATCATTAATTTTTGAAAAACTTCCTGTCCTTATCGACAGCTCAATTGTTGCTGATGTTAACTGTTACACAACTGACTAGCACAAAAAAAATTCAAGACAGTGTATGACATCACATTACAGACGACTTCGATCAATCGGGACTTTAATTTGTCGACATTAAATGCCTGTAGCACAGTTCTTATGATATTTCTTGTATAATTTTATATTTTGCGAACAATGAAACAATTACTTTTTTATTCCCTATAGTCTTCACAAAAATGCGAAGTGTTTATTGGATGACGAAAACAATCATTTTACTTACACCAGGCAAATCTGATGAAAGCAAAATTAATGCATTCAGGCACGTCACAGGTAGTGACAGGTTTTATTTAGACAGAACTCGAATGTAGTAAGCGTGGCCGTTGTACTGCACATTGTGCTGTATACCAGGCGTACGTGAACAAATTTGTAAAGTGGTGATGCAAACAATACAGAAATGACAGAATTTTGACAATATCGTTACGCTGATAATCCCGAAACAACAAAAAGCTAACAGAAATTATACTGTCCAAAAATTATCGGAAAAATGCTTTACACTGTCGAAACATTTTTTCTTGAAACGGTGAATCACTCTATTAGCTCTGGTTGGAATCCGAATTATAATAACAGTCTTTTCGTCTTCATCCTAAAAACAGAGATGTCGTTATGTAGAGGCCAGGAGTCCAACAAAAGCAATGAATTATTCTCTGCAAATGGCAAGAAGCCTTTTTGGACGTAATATTAAACACTGTTCTCTCCCATTTATCCACATTCCGCTGCATCGATTACAACACTTGTGCAAGTAAACAGTCCATTTTTAAATGTCTGTTGCTAATTTGCCTTGATGTTATTGAAAACAGAGGTTAAGTTGCGGGAACAATAATTGGGTTGGGGTTGGGATGTTTGGGGGAGGAGACCAGACAGCAAGGTCATCGGTCTCATCGGATTAGGGAAGGATGGGGAAGGATGTCGGCCGTGCCCTTTGAAAGGAACCATCCCGGCATTTGCTTGGAGCGATTTAGGGAAATCACGGAAAACCTAAATCAGGATGGCCGGACGTGGGATTGAACAGTCGTCCTCCTGAATACGAGTCCAGTGTGAACAATAATTCTCTGACACTTGATCACTGGAAGTGTTGTATACGAATGTGTCATTGCATGATTCTGTCTCTTTTTTTTTTTTTTTTTTGTTGCTCGAAATGCTATAGTGCGGTTTGCAACGAACTTGGTTGATTGGATTAATACGCAGCTTTTAGGGGATGACAAGAGGCTTCGTCTTCACATCAGCTATGAATTTCTCTCTAGTACTGGCGATTAATGACACCTCCTCTACACGTTTACTTGAGATAAACAGTAATTTTGTGACTGCCAATTCCGTATAATTTCCTGAATCTGTTTAACCAGGTGGAAGAAGCCTGGAAGTCAGTAATGTTCATCTCACTTGCAGGTAAGAGAGCACAGTCACATGGACCTCTCTCACTCGTTGTGCATTGTCTCTCACGAACAATTCTACATCTTTCAAATAGTTTTTCCTTCACACTTTTGTCAGTTTCATTTTGGTGTATATTTCGCACTTCGTGTAAATCTATCTTCCATTTACACAAATCATGTCCAGGTTTTACGAAACGAAACTGATTTTGAACACTGCTTAAGTTTAAGCGTTTTCTTCCTCTTTTGTTGAACCAAAATATATATGAATTTTTCTTTGTGACTGAAAGCTGTTAGTGTACAATTTCTGTTTGGGTTCAAAAGGTACTCTATTTTCGTTCCGGACTTTAATTAGCACATCACTCGTCGTTCGAAGCGCAATTAAAGGAATTTCCTGTTTCTTCTAATGTCCCAAAATTCCTAACGAAATATCGACATAATCGGAATGAATGTCCAAGAAATTAACTAACAAATAACACTTCTTCATAAGAAGCAAGCGATGTAGATTGCACATTCATATTTTGTCTTTGCAAGGTTGAAAATATTAATCGGATTCTACATTACTGTGAAACACTGGAACTTGCATAAAGACCACGCTTTTAGTAAGCATATGCAAAGATATCACAAAGAAAATTAACTCAGTTTTATCTCCATTGTTAACACTTAGTGATAAACGCAACTGCTAATTATTATGGATATCAAAGGAGATGCTAATTCTATTGAATAATTACAGTGAATGACTATGTAAGAGGGACTGTCAACGAACTGAATTTCGAGTTGCTAATAACGATCTCATTGTCTCGTGTTGTGTGTTCATCGATATTCCAGGTGTGCCGCGCATGCACTGTCTGCTACAGTTATGGCAGAGGTGTACACTTCTCCAGCAGCATGGCGAACTAGGTATTTGGCAAACTTCAACATAAAAAACTTGCATTGTGTCTTAGCAGCTAAAACTTTGACATTGGGTTTCTTTCGGAGTCTTCTTCCTGTGCAAAACTTTCAGGACACGTTTCGACGCGTCGGACTGGACAGTTTCCTTGGTAGTTCAGGAAACACTGCTCTAAACCGAGAGAGACCAATTTTAGAATCGTTCCTTTGGATAGGACGCGGCAAATTTCGTTTCCCATCCCTCTCCAATTTGAGCATATGATCTCACTCTACTCATCTACGAGACACTAAATCCTATTATTTCTTATTTTGAATATAATTTTAACATACACTACTGGCCATTAAAATTGCTACACCACGAAGATGACGTGCTACAGACGCGAAATTTAACCGACAGGAAGAAGATGCTGCGATACACAAATGATTAGCTTTTCAGAGCATTCACACAAGGTTGGCGCCGGTGGCGACACCTACAACGTGCTGCCTTGAGGAAAGTTTCCAACCGATTTCTCATACACAAACAGCAGCTGACCGGCGTTGCCTGGTGAAACGTTGTTGTGATGCCTCGTGTAAGGAGGAGAAATGCGTACCATCACGTTTCCGACTTTGATAGAGGTCGGAGTGTAGCCCATCGCGATTGCGGTTTATCGTATCGCGACATTGCTGCTCGCGTTGGTGGAGATCCAATGACTGTTGGCAGAATATGAAATCGATGGGTTCAGGAGGGTAATACGGAACGCCGTACTGGACCCCAACGGCCTCGTATCACTAGCAGTCGAGATGACAGGCATCTTATCCGCATGGCTGTAACGGACCGTGCAGCCACGTCTCGATCCCTGAGTCAACAGATGGGGACGTTTGCAAGACAACATCGTTTATTTCTATTCGGTTTCGATAACTTTTCAAACAGCCCTCGTATACGAGGTGCATATCACCCAACTCTTCATCAATAAACTTATACTCCTGTGAATCATTTTCAACCGTGCATCTAATACTACAAGAGAAACAAGCCCGGACAGAACCGAGCAATAGCAAACACAAGCTTGGCTTCAAGTAATGTGAGTGAGTGGAACAAACATGTTTCCAAACAAGACAAATCAGGCGAATAAGGCGGGTGTGGTAACAATTCGTATCTTTTTCCACGTATTTTCTATGGCGATGGCACTTGTGTGTAGGTGCGCACTGTCTTTATCATAGACGACTTAACTTCGTTGCCAAACACGGCCCTTTTACGTATCGATTGCCGCAGTTGGTCCAGGAGGATAACAACGTATTGTCCCGTAATGGTTTGACCGCTAGGATGACAATCTATCAGCAGAATCCCTTTCGCATCCCAGAAAACTGACGCCATGACCTCTCCGGACAACCGTATTGACCGTATTACGTTCGCTTTGTTTGGTGGCGGCGAGTCAACATGTTTTCGCAGTCTTGTTTTGTCGCCGACCGCGGTGGTCTCGCGGTTCTAGGCGCGCAGTCCGGAACCGCGCCACTGCTACGGTCGCAGGTTCGAATCCTGCCTCGGGCATGGATGTATGTGATGTCCTTAGGTTAGTTCGGTTTAACTAGTTTTAAGTTCTAGGGGACTGATGACCTAAGATGTTAAGTCCCATAGTGCTCAGAGCCATTTGAACCTTGTTTTGTCTCTGGCGTATAGTAGTGGACCCAAGTTTGACCTGTGGTCAAAACTGGCGCAAAAAATCTTGTTGGTTGCTCTGAAAACGGGTCAAACATTGCTCGGACATTTCCATTCTGATGAGTTTCTGATCCTGCGTTAAGAGTCGTGGTACCCAGTTAGCAGATAATTTTCTCAAATCCGATTCCTCTGTTAAAATGTGATATGCGCGTTCAGATGACATCCCTACAGCTTCAGTAGTTTCTCGCATGTCCATTTTACGCGCTTTTGCAATGTTTTCTGGGGTAGTGGTACGTCTTGGCCGACCACTATGTGAATCATCATCTAAAAGCTGCCCGCACCAAATTTAAACTCGTTTTTCCACTTGGCAACAGGTGAATTTGAAGCAGCACAGTCCCCCAAGGTATTCTGAAAATCATCATGAATTTCATTCCTCTTCATATTTTTCTTTGCTAAATAATTAATCACCGCTCGAATCTCGATTATTTTCCGTCTTCCCAAATCACTACACGGGAACAACAACACAGAGACCTCCACAACACAATCTCTACCCACAACACCGACGCGTCCCGCAATTGCTCATGAAGGAAAAGCTGTTACTAGAATTGCGCTCTACCAAAACTACGGTTCGTTAGCTTTGGTACACTACACAAATGACGTAGTAAATGGTAGGATTACCTGTAACATTGCTAGCATTGGCAGGAAAAGGAACATAAATGAATGCATTAAAGAGAAACTTGGAACCAACGATTTCTCTCTTTTTTTTGTCTGTTTGGTTGCTCGTTTTGCACATAAATAGAACCGCACATCATTCAATGTTGTGTATTTTATGCTGTGTATTTTATATCCTTACAGAATATAGGCCAGCCGGAGTGGCCGTGCGGTTCTAGGCTCTACAGTCTAGAGCCGAGCGACCGCTACGGTCGCAGGTTCGAATCCTGCCTCGGGCATGGATGTGTGTCATGTCCTTAGGTTAGTTACGTTTAATTAGTTCTAAGTTCTAGGCGACTGATGACCTCAGAAGTTAAGTCGCATAGTGCTCAGAGCCATTTGAACCATTTGAACAGAATATAAATTGCATTATATAAATAATAAAAATTATTTGATCGCGGAACTTCTGCGCTTTTGTGCCACGAAAGCAATTACTTTTGATGCAGATACAATTTACATATATAAACGTAAATATATATAATTTCTGTTATTTTGTACTCAGTAGATCGTTCTTCATCATGATCAAACGCAAGAGTTTCCTGTTATTGATAAATGCGGATGCGGAAGTTGTTTACGAATAACAGAATCATGTTTTGTGTAAGTTCATAGAAGTAATGAAGCGCTATTTGATGTATTTGTGTTTTGTGTTTTTCTTTTTTTTATTATTTTACCTTTTCGTTGGGGAAATTGCGTTTTCTAGCACTGTATGATAAATCTGTAACGTTTGCTTTGTTTTTACTGCAATATCCCTCTGTTTCACATTGCAAATCAACAGTTATCAAATAACACCTCAATTAAACATTGACAAGTTCAATGTTGCTATAAATACTGTTTATTTTTAAGTAACAGACATGAGGATAAGAATGCAGATTACATATGTTCCGTAGGTTACGTAGCCCTTTATATAATCGTCACTCACTTTCTACACGGTTTACCGTTTCTGGTTTTTAGGGGAATCTTGTAAACACTGATTGCATACGTAAAAAAGCGATCGTCATGAGATCAAGCCCGATAGGTATGCAACACCCCTAACGTATGCGTAATGCAGGTAAGACCTTGACTGACCAAAGTTGTGGATAACAACTGTAGTCTACGCTTACTAAGGTAGACTACGGTAGCCCTCGATGGTTTTACAGTTCTACGTATTACGCGGGAACCTTGCTGCACAAGCGCTGACATGTGGTTGCGATTCCGCGAACTTCTCGATCCACCCTCCTATGTTTGCTATGATTGGAATGGAAGAGAGGCAGAAGGACGCCGAGCTGAGCTGTTCCCGAAACGACGACAACCGTATCATAGCACCTTTGCACCCGAAGGCTATTGCGTTGCATTCTGTTTAGTGCTGTACATTTTGGTGATTTCGTATTACAGACTTTTTCACAGGTGTGAATGTATTTTCAGAGAAACAAACGATAGGTCACAGGTCCCTCATCATAACACAATACTCAGGAAATGTCCCTGAATAAGCTCCGAAGTTTCGCCGGTAACTTTCGGCCGCCTCCCCCCCCCCCCGCCCCCCCGCCCCCCTCCCTCCCCGTAGGTGAACGTAGTTCTTCATTTGTCGAGGCCCGACGGTTACAAAATGCATAGCAATGCGCTCAAGAAATGCTCCAGATACATATCAACGAACATTTCTCTCACTGGGTACTGTGCAGGCACTGCTCGCTAAGAAAGTGCGATTTCGCACACTTGTCCTGTTATTCAGGTATACTGTAATAGAGAAGAACCAATACCTACAGACTCCATATTGTCAAAAACGAAAGTATATTTGCAAACGTCTCGTTAGTATATTTAGATATACTAATGACGATAAGTAATTCGTGCAAAACTCGACACTGGGTGTATACATTTCATACAATGTATTAAGAACAGAATATCAGAATTATTTGTTATGGATTCCTGTTTGTTCATTACACATGCAGAAATGTGTCTGCTTTGTTGGTAGAATAGTTAAATCACTTATTCATAAAAAATGAAAGCGCTTCGAGTTTCTTGACGTGGAAAGATCCGACACATGTGCTCACTGAATACAGTCAAGATGATGGCTAACTTCTTGGTTGGAGACATTTTGCACTACAATAGGAAATAAATGAAGAATAGACGTTGGCGTCCAGTTAGAGATCGTGGCCATTACAGGTGCTGTTCTTATTCATTTCGACAAATCAGATGGCTACAAGCACTATGGGACTTAACATCTGAGGTCATCAGCCCCTAGACTTAGAACTACTTTAACCTAACTAACCTAAGGACATCATACACAGATCCGTGCCCGAGGCAGGATTCGAACCTGCGACCGTAGCAGCAGCGGCCCCGGACTGAAGCGCCTAGAACCGCTCCGCCACAGCGGCCGGCTCAGTTCGACAAAGATGGACAGTGAAATGTACCGCGCCACATAAAACGGAAGCGTCGCAGCACTCGTCCTCGTTGATTTAGTGAAAACACGTGAAACAAAATTTGCATAAACGGGATTTGCTCAAAGCGTGTGTTAATTGAAGCCAAACTTTGTAATCAACGTGGCACCTCGCTCAATATTGAGTTAGCACGACGGTAAGAAGTAATTCTTGGATTAACCGAGAGTGTTGACTGTTTTTACCATGTAACAGAAACCAGTTGCACCGGTGATGAACTTGTTCTTGGTAGAGCCTCCTTCCGCAACGTAGGTTGTTATTCGCTGAGGAGCGTCTTATCGCCAGCCGTGAGGGCGACTGAGCAGAACTCGCAACTCGTGTGGCGGCTTATAACTTCCACTTCTGCAGCAAGCTGCGGGATAACACTGCACCCGCGCTGCAGCGCTGTTCTCCGCTTACAAGTTGAGTGTACCTAGCGACGGATGAAATTTAGAACAGCGTATTGAGCGGCGCGCAGCCCACGGCGGACAGCATTCAGCGACACCGCTATTGTTCGCCGTTGCCCGCAGAGCAACCAGATGTGAAACACCACTGCGGCAATCATTAATACCAGACTGACGCATGGGAATACAGAGCGCACGAATGAGCTCTTAGAATAATGGAACCGAAACCCGAAAAACGCCATTAGTTAAAAAGTACACAGTCACAGGCTGATACTACTAGTCCACAAAAATCGCACTACATTTGACCGCGGAACAGCCGCTTATTTAGTTTATAGTGCATGACGGAGAAATATCCGTATCAGAGTTACCCATTCCGTACCCAGTACCGTCGGTGCAAGAGCGAAGTGACAATCTGTGTGGCTTTGTCCGCGCCTCATAGTCTACTCCCATTAGTCCTGTGCGAGTCGTACGAGGATTCTTTGTTGCCTTTTTTGGCCTGTAGCTCCCTTTCCCGCATGCTGCTGACGTCACTTGCGATACAGTTGCCTTACCTATTCCTCTCACATCATTAATGGTAAACAGAACCTAAGATGGCGGAAGGAGCTCAAGCATCCTGTATAGAAATGGCGGGTACCAAGGGTAATCCAAGCGTTCTAAGCTAAAATGGCGCTTAAAATAAAAAATGACGGAAAGTGTTATAAACGGAGGAAAATAACCCGTTTGTGTTATGTCAAAAGGGCTGGAAGACATTGTAACATTACGAGTCAAGATAGCTGTAACGGAACTTCAATACCGTAAAGTTATCGTTAAAAACGCACGCCGCGCGATTTGTTACTATTTGGTCGGTCATAATAATAGTAACATGCTTTTGAATACCATTAAAATATAACGGCGATACCTGTTTAGTGTTATTGGAAATAATATGTAGTAAATTAATGAGTAAGGTAGCCGATCCTATAAGAAGAGGTAAAATTGGGCATATTAAGGTGTTTTGCTTTATATCGACTAAGCCGATGATATGGCGTCTTTTTTTCCGTTTACTCTTAGAAAAAAAAACAAGTAAAAAAGTGCTAATTGTACGTTGTGAAAAATATAGGGGCGAATTTTAAATAGCTACAGTGTATAATCAGACTAACAAATGGACATTCAGTTACGCGAAATAGCGGATAGCGAAGTGTGGTCATTAAACTGAGTACACCTACAGGGCGGTCAATTCCGGGATAAGTCTATTCGCATCTCACGAGGGACGCGGTATTGAGACCTTTCTTTTTTTTAATTATATCGCGGAGAGCGGGCTTCAATTTATAAAAAGGAGAAAAGCTGTATCTTTATCATTGACTGTTGGTGTCAAGCAACCAAAACTGTTCATCAAAGGGTTTCGGTGAATGAGTGGTGAATGCGAAATGAAACTGTGAACGAAGTTATGTTAAATAAAGCAGAAGAGACAAGACAGTTTGGTCGTATCTGTTGTTATTTAATAAACTGTAACATTTCTTCTCGTTGTACGAAGCCTTTATAGACGATCGTTATGACAATTTGCTTTGAAGGGATCTCGTTACGAGTTAAGTTTTGGGGACCTGGTCAAGAGGGGATAGTTCGTAGATCTTAGCTACTGCAGCTATTCTGGAATCAGGTGCTACCGTGACTGTTGTGTGTTATCAATGGCTTAAGGTCATCATATCTCATGCTCTAAGATCGACGCGCCTTTCCTCTTGGTATAACGGTGTCTCACGGTAACAACGACAACGCTGACGGCGAAGGAAGATACGGTAGAACATCTCTCGCAGTGCTGCAGTTACCCTCCCACATATTTTCCCCTCTCCTGGTAAAAATGGTGGGATGAATCATAGATGTCAGAACTGGCTAAGTTTTACGTGGTAAAAATACAAAGTGACTAAAGTGGGTCACTTGGGTCAAGCAAAAATGGCAGGTAAGTTAATTTCTAACAAAGCGTAGTGCAGTAGGGTGGAAAAAGCTCACTTCTAAGACACAAAAATTGAAATCTGATCGAATTAGTCCAATTAATAAATGCTGGGTTCAAATACTAGTGCGGGTATTATTCGGATCAGTTTACGAGTACTGTACAACAATCTCGTTTCTAATACCTACTGGAACTGCGCACCAGTCCAAGATTTAGTCACCCAAGGACGGCACCTTTTTATGCTTTTTGACTTTTTCCGTAATTTCACTAGTGCTGCATGCTCTCTGTAATAATGATAATAATAATAAAAACGAGTCAAGTAATCAACGATCAACTTGAACCGACGTCGTGTGACGTCCGCCCAGACCAAACGCAACGAACTGTATCTAAAAAAAAATAAAAGTGGTCAGCGTGACGGATTGCCGTCCTACGGGCCCGGGTTCGATTCCCGGCTGGGTCGGAGATTTTCTCCGCTCAGGAAACGGGTGTTGTGCTGTTTTCATCATCACTTCATCCCCACATCCCCATCCGGCGCCCAGGTCACCCAATGTGGCGTCAAATGTAATAAGACCTGCACCAAGGCGGCCGGACCTGCCCCGCAAAGGGCCTCCCGGCCAATGACGGCAACGCTCATTTCATTTCCACTTCACCTCCTTCATACATGTAAATATCAAACAAAATATGTCCACGCACACACAAACACACACACACACACACACACACACACACACACACACACACAACTCTTGACTCATGCCCAAAAGAGCAGCCATACATACACTTCCAAAATACTGTGCTCATATACATGCCATCAACTCAACCTTGTGCACGAGTTTCTCCTAAAATGACCAGGTATTGCCAGCTGCCGTGAAGGGCCGTAGGGCTGCGATGTTTACAGCCGTGAAGAGCCGACAGCGCGCAGGCGCCCTTAGCCTGAAAATACAGGGCGCAGGTGCCATTGCTCGCCGACTGGAGATACGGAATTGAGTAGCGTACCCTCAGACTTCAAGAAGAATATAATAATTCCAATCCCAAAGAAAGCAGGTGTTGACAGATGTGAAAATTACCGACCTATCAGTTTCATAAGTCACAGCTGCAAAATACTAACGCGAATTCTTTACAGACGAATGGAAAAACTGGTAGAAGCCGACCTCGGGGAAGATCAGTTTGGATTCCGTAGAAATGTTGGAACACGTGAGGCAATACTGACCTTACGACTTATCTTGGAAGAAAGATTAAGAAAAGGCAAACCTACGTTTCTAGCATTTGTAGACTTAGAGAAAGCTTTTGACAATGTTGAATGGAATACTCTCTTTCAAATTCTGAAGGTGGCAGGGGTAAAATACAGGGAGCGAAAGGCTATTTACAATTTGTACAGAAACCAGATGGCAGTTATAAGAGTCGAGGGACATGAAAGGGAAGCAGTGGTTGGGAAGGGAGTAAGACAGTGTTGTAGCCTCTCCCCGATGTTATTCAATCTGTATATTGAGCAAGCAGTAAAGGAAACAAAAGAAAAGTTCGGAGTAGGTATTAAAATTCATGGAGAAGAAGTAAAAACTTTGAGGTTCGCCGATGACATTGTAATTCTGTCAGAGACAGCAAAGGACTTGGAAGAGCAGTTGAACGGAATGGACAATGTCTTGAAAGGAGGATATAAGATGAACATCAACAAAAGCAAAACGAGGATAATGGAATGTAGTCAAATTAAGTCGGGTGATGCTGAGGGAATTAGATTAGGAAATGAGACACTTAAAGTAGTAAAGGAGTTTTGCTATTTAGGGAGTAAAATAACCGATGATGGTCGAAGTAGAGAGGATATAAAATGTAGACTGGCAATGGCAAGGAAAGCGTTTCTCAAGAAGAGAAATTTGTTAACATCGAGTATAGATTTAGGTGTCAGGAAGTCGTTTCTGAAAGTATTTGTATGGAGTGTAGCCATGTATGGAAGTGAGACATGGACGATAACTAGTTTGGACAAGAAGAGAATAGAAGCTTTCGAAATGTGGTGCTACAGAAGAATGCTGAAGATAAGGTGGGTAGATTACGTAACTAATGAGGAGGTATTGAATAGGATTGGGGAGAAGAGAAGTTTGTGGCACAACTTGACTAAAAGAAGGGATCGGTTGGTAGGACATGTTTTGAGGCATCAAGGGATCACAACTTTAGCATTGGAGGGCAGCGTGGAGGGTAAAAATCGTAGAGGGAGACCAAGAGATGAATACACTAAGCAGATTCAGAAGGATGTAGGTTGCAGTAGGTACTGGGAGATGAAGAAGCTTGCACAGGATAGAGTAGCATGGAGAGCTGCATCAAACCAGTCTCAGGACTGAAGACCACAACAACAACAATCAGCACAAGTCAGGAGACTACGTAGCGAACAAGCTGTTTGTGTCCGCGCTGTGTCACAATTTTCAGTCGCACAGCACTGTTTCAAATATAGTCACGTTCGTGTTTCAGATCAGTTTTTGCGCAAACTCTCATCTGTTCATGTTTTCCCATTCCACTGAAATTATCAACTGACATACTCCAGACTCCTCAACGACGGTAGATGGCGATGAACAGCGCGAGAATACGACAGAAATTCAACTAATCTTCACCTTATCTATCCAAGAATGGTCACTGTATACAGTTTCACTACAACAGGCAGAGGTACAAGAATCTATTTTCATACACATTACATCATCGCACCAATGAAACTAGCTGAAGTATTTGCCTGTATTATTTCCTTGTGTAAAATAGTAATGAATCGTCAACCAATATAGGAAAGATCGATAGGTAGACCAAGAAAGATGTGGAGAGCTGATATGCGACAGAAAACAGAGGCACTGAACAAGCTCACGAAACAGGCAGATGCCTAATACGTGTAGAAAGAAGAAGACTAAACATTCTTATATGCATTGTTTGCAACATTTCCCATTTCCCAGCCGATTCTGAACGATGATGTTGACATCTTCTCCCTCGTCGCTGCAATCATATCACATCATCGGCACCCACGAGTTTAAGCACCACAACAGCGACAATTTAATTTTACACTTTTTGCGTGCGACTCACAGAACACGTCGTGGTTTTGTGACGCAAAGCAACAGTATCATTTTTTCTTTTTTCGTGCGCGTGTGTCACGAGTGTTTAAACTATATGTGTCCGTCAGTGTCACGTACACAAGCGCAACTCCCATACTGGGCCACCAGACCCAACATAACAGACTTGCCTACTGTTTACAGAAAAAAAAAAAAACTGCGACCAAACATCTGACTCCATTTATGCTTCAGCAAGCCGGTTGTCGAACTCTGAGCAGACCACAATTGTCTAGTACCTGATCACAAAACCGTTCCGTTTGGTTTCTGGCTACCCTGGGTTAGCTGCTTAGTAATATATTGATTGGGTGGGACGTAAGTTACTTGTCAAAAATGCACTTGGTACAATAAAACTAAACAAATGAAGATACAAATTCATTATCGACACAGAAATGCATGTAGAGTTCAGTGGATCTACACAAGATGTTCGAACTGGTTTCCATTGTGTTCTAAGCAGACGTTGCATCTTTTCAAAACTGATTTACAAATTTTGTGGATCCAAAAATGGTTCGAATGGCTCTGAACACTATGGGACTTAACATCTGTGGTCATCAGTCCCCTAGAACTTAGAACTACTTAAACCTGATTAACCTAATGACATCACACACATTCATGCCCGAGGCAGGATTCGAACCTGCGACCGTAGCGGTCACGCGGTTCCAG
Source organism: Schistocerca nitens (assembly GCF_023898315.1). Classification (NCBI taxonomy): domain Eukaryota; kingdom Metazoa; phylum Arthropoda; class Insecta; order Orthoptera; family Acrididae; genus Schistocerca; species Schistocerca nitens. The sequence goes on along the minus strand of NC_064614.1, from coordinate 566,383,161 downwards.
ACTGAAGTGCCTAGAACCGCACGGCCACAAAAATTTTGTGGGAAATCTTCCGCGGCTGTAGGTTTACAAATTTTGATTCACTTAGTGCCTTCAAACGTTCAACTACTCTAATCTTGACGGGATAAAAAAAATGGCTCTGAGCACTATGGGACTCAACTGCTGTGGTCATAAGTCCCCTAGAACTTAGAACTACTTAAACCTAACTAACCTAAGGACAGCACACAACACCCAGCAATCACGAGGCAGAGAAAATCCCTGACCCCGCCGGGAATCGAACCCGGGAACCCGGGCGTGGGAAGCGAGAACGCTACCGCACGACCACGAGATGCGGGCTTGACGGGATAAACTTTATTTTTTTATTATACGCCAGACTGAAAAATCCATTTTGAGAATCGTAGTGGCCATTCAATAACGCCCCGTCTACCAATTTATTCAGCAAAGATTTCATTTGGAAAGTCGCTCCACCTTGTTACCGTATCTACATTTCATTAACAGGATATTGATGATCAAGAAGTGGTCTATTTTCCAATTCTGACAACACTTCTTGAAGCGTGTCTAGCTAATTTACATACCTGACAGTGCCGTTAAAGAAATAAGGGCCGTTAAGCCGCCGCTGAAAATCCCTGCCCATACACTCACTCCAAAAGAATTTAACTTTGTAAAATCCTAGAAGACACAGTTGTGTCTGTTCACTCTTTTAGTTGCCTTGAAAGTCGGTTCATCACTCCAAAGCATGCATGTATGGTACTTGGGATCGACTTTATGTCGGATTGTGTACAACTCGCAGTATTCTATACGCCTGTCCCCATCATCTTGATGTAGGTCTTGGAGTAAAGTAGGCCTATGTGGTCTCAATTCCGGCTTTTTCTGAAACCTTCGTAGGCTTGTCCTTGCTATTCAATACTTCTTGGACCCTTTACTTTGACGTGTCGATGATTGCACTGCGCGCCATTAAGATTCACTTCTGTTAGTAACAGTCTTCGGCCTACATGGAGGAGGAATCTCGGCTACAGACCCAGTATCTTCAAATCACAAATTTAATTTGCGAATACCTTGTGGAAATGGAGGTTAGATGTTTGGAAAACATTCCACAAACAAGTCACAAACATCACTACAATTAACATGACTACATTAACTTCCTATTCGGTGTTTCTCAGATAACAACAAACAACGTTACCGCAGACTGCTAGTATCAGCTGACTTACGCATGCTACACACTGGTCAAATTTAAAACTATCACTATGCTATGCAAAACACAATATAAGGACTGCTAGTGGCAACTGGCTTCTAGCCCACCCCGTAGGTAACCTGTCATGCTCTTGATACGTCCCGGAAGTTACAGTTTTCTAGTTTAACTAATGAAGAGGATTCTGCGAAATTTTCTCGGGAACAGTTCCACACCATTCAGATGCCGAACGAAGTCTTGTTACAAATTGTCGTCAAATACTGCGTAGTGCCTGAAATTGGTCGTATAATCCATACGCATTATAAAAATGGATGTATATGTGTGTATATGTTCCACATTCCTTCCTAAACCACTGGACCGATTTGTACCAAACTTCGTACACATATCTCTTATTGTCAAGCAACTATCGCTGTGGGAGGAAGAGTCATCTACCTGTCCTAGTTCAGCAGATATCGCGTCATAAACAATGATAAGCATGAAAAACTGCCGTATCATGTATGACGTTTAAATTTATTACTTATGTGCTAGTTACTCTATTCGCAACGTATTTCGCAGACAGAATCCACATATGCCGCTGAGTGTACTTACACAAGTATACCATTATACGACACAAAGCCCAAGAGACATGACGTCATAAACAGTGAGATGCGCGAAAAAAATACCGCGTTATGGATCTAGTTTAATACAGTTATTCTTTACTGCTAAGACAGTCCTAAAGTCGAGTCAACTTACTGAAATCCCTGACATCTGGCAGCGCTTTTCACAGCTTTCAACTCTGAAATGGTAACGGCTGTAGGAAAAAACAATAGCCGTCTAGAGAGCTATGAACAGGCGTTGCCACAGAGATGTTCACAAAATTGCGTTGTAGACACACGAAGCAGCTGCTTCCAGCGAACAGAAACTGTTTCATAATTTCAAAGGTGTATTCGCAAGTACAAAGAAACGAAAATTTATCAATGTTACACATCAAACAACGTTCATTTTTTGTTTTTGTTTCTAATAGAAAATTGGCAAAATGAATACCCGGCCAATGCCCAATAGTTCACTTGCACAATACTAGCGACCTGTCCTGGCTTCGCGCAGTCGTAGTGAGTATCCAGGGCCGCCGACTTCTCTAGTGTGGCGGTAGTAAAATATAGAAACCTACCAGCCTATCTATTAGTGAAAAGCGGATTAAAATGCCTACAGCAGCTCGTGAGAGTAGCCTTGACATAGACAGAGAAACGCCTCGGAGCTGACTTCCTACATTTCTTAATTTAACAAGTGTTGTATTACGTACTTGTAAATACATTTAAGGGGAACATTGGTGGATTCGATTATTTGTAGCTTAACGTATGACCCGCCAGGGTAGCGGAGGGCTCATAAGTGCCGCTTCCGGGATTCTGGGAGGCGAGCTCCCCTTCCCCCCCCCCCCCCCTACCACCCCGCCCGACCGGATACGCCTCGCAGATGAGGGGTAGCTTTTAGGCGGTTTTGTACATCCAGCTAGGTAAATACCAGGCTGGTACCCATGTCCCACCTCACATGCACGAAACATAAACATGTAGGAAACGTTCTCTCACTTGGACATAGGATTTACTCTAGACGAAGACAGTTGGGGTGTGCCTGGAACGGCACACGGCCACCAACTGGCAAAAAGATTGCCAGAACCCATACAACAATACCGACACCGTATAGAAACGGGAAAATGCAAGGAAAAAGAAGTTTATTTGTAACGTACGTAACACCTGAACACAATCAGACCATGAAGCGTAGGAAGGAATCTCCCAGAACAGACTCCATGCACCTTTATGGCAGCGTCCTTTAACTTCGTGAGCGCCGCTTTCAGGCAAAAGAAACAGGAATGAGTCAGATTCAAGACGGCTGCTGGTACGGCGGCAGCGGCATAAGCATGTAATTACGCGGAAAAACTGGAAGGGGGCGTGCCGCCATCTTCAGTTCTTGCAGAGCTCTGGATAATATCTATCCTCTTCACGGCAGTGCACACTGAAGCCAATATATCCACTCCAAATGGGTAACAACAGTGATTTAAAACAACAACAACAACAATAATTATTATTATTATTATCGAGATCACATGTAAAGTAAATATAGTAAACCGTTAATGCTGACACTAACTTTTAACCACGAAGTATTATTGCGGATATCTGCATGTCCATCTGCGGATATCAGCATCGGTGTGTACTTTTATCAGTAAAGTACTTACGCTGTTACACCGGATATCCGCAGATTTCTCATCCGCAAAGAATTGTTAGTAATGGAAGCTGTATCGATGTATGCATTCGGTAGCAGTAAATAGAAAAGATAAATGTCGCGAAATCACTAGTAAAGAACGATGTTCTAAGAGGAGATGTGGAATTAAAATGCTTATGAAATCATATGTCTACTTTAAGATCTGCAATCTGTGCGTCATTGTTTGATGTGTAAAATTTTGTAAAATGTTATGACCCCGACGTGATTTGAACACGCAACCTTCTGATCTGGAGTCAGACGCGCTACCGTTGCGCCACGGAGTCACATGAGTAGGTGGGGCCTTATGTAAGCTCAAATATCGTTATCTCTTCAATTGTACGTATGTTATCTATAATTACATGAAAGGTATTCGCAGTTTCTTCTGCGTAAATTTCTCTCACTGGAAATCCCATTAATTCCTAATAGCCGTCCGAGAAATAAAAGGGGAAAGGAGTACAAGATAGCAGTCAGTACTACCACCTTGATGCCCTGCTCTTACCGTCACTGCTCGATGATTCACACAGCTGATCTCAACAGCAAGAGTAGACCGCAGATGGAATGCGCCCTCCGTTCTGTCGCTTCGAGAGCATAGTAGCGTCCATCAGCGTTTGCCGTAGACCTCGGCCATATTTGGCTTAGCCTTGCGGATGCCGAACTTAATGCTTAGAAATTGTGGAAACAGACCATGAGCAACAGGAAGACTAACGTTCAGTCACCCAGGATCTTCTGCCAACAACCTGTCTCATCTGTCAAAGCTTCGCCGTTGCAGTTCGTCCCGCAGCTGTAAATGAAACCTCGTTGCAATCAGATCACGTTGCTATCCCAGGTGTCTTCTCTCACTTAATCAGCTGCCGCCCTAAACACAAACAAGTGGTTTCCTGCTACGTTCTTCAATAGGTGACACAAAGTGATTGCGATGACACTCGTTTCCGTTTGATATTATCTGCAGTAACAACATACTCAACTTTAGTGTCAAAAGGATTATATTTCCACGATTTATTACCGTTTTTATGATTTTTTTCTCTAATTGGATTAACATTTTTCCTGTTCCAGTAATGTGTGTTACATATTTTCTCGCATTTAAGCCCCTAGAGGAAATTTTGCTATCGATTGTCTTTCCTTAACTTAGCTGATCTTTCAGGGCAGTTTACGATGAACTACGAAAACGGAATTTTTTACTCTTCGAAGCTGGTTGTGCTTGATTTCGAATACTTTCCCAGAATGCCTACGCAGAAACCCTGACAGCAACGCCGACGTGTTGAATAATGCTTTTCGTGCAGCCACAGGACGTCGTGTTACGACTAAAACTATGCGCAATAGGCTGCTTGATGCGTAACTCCACTCCCGACGTCCATGGTGAGTCCATCTCTGCAACCACGACACGATCCAGCGCGGTATAGATGGGCCCAACAAAATGCCGAAGGGACCGCTCAGGATTGGCAACACGTTCTCTTCACCGATGAGTGTCGCATATGCCTTCAACCAGACAATCGTCGGAGACCTATTTGGAGGCAACCCCGCCAGGCTGAAGGCCTTAGACACACTGTACAGAGAGTGCAGCAAGGTGGAGGCTCCCTGATGTTTTGGGGTGGCATTATGTGGGGCCGACGTACGCCGCTGGTGGTCATGGAAGGGGCCGTAACGGCTGTACGATACGTGAATACCATCCGCCTATCGATAGTGCAACCATATCGGCAGCATATGGGCGAGGAATTCGTCTTCATGGACGACAATTTGCGCCCCCATCGTGCAAATCTTGTAATTGACATCCTTCAGGATAACGATATCGCTCGACTAGAGTGATCAGCAGGTTCTCCAGACATGAACCCTATTGAACATGCCTGGTAAAGATTGAAAAGGCCTGTTTATGGATGACGTGACGTACCAACCACTCTGAGGGATCTACGCCGAATAACCTTTGAGGTTTGGGACAATCTGGACCAACAATGCGTTGATGAACTTGTGGATAGTATGCCACGACGAATACAGGCATTCATCAATGCAAGAGAACGTGCTACTGGGTATTAGAGGTACCGGTGTATACTGCAAACTGGTCCACCACCTCTGAAGGTCTCGCTGTATGGTGGTAACATGCAATGTGTGATTTTCATGAGCAATAAAAAGGGCGTGTTTTGCTTTTGAAAAAGTGTACGCAGTATTTGTAAAACGTGAGAGTTCAAACGAGAAGGTTAAAATAAACACCTATTGGGAAATGAAACTACTAATTCTTCATGTACAGTTAATACACAACACACTGGACCTTCTTTTATAAAATATTACACAGCAGGAGAAGAGGCCAAGGCATTGAACCCATTTTGAAACGGTAAGTACCAATTCTTACTGCAATATAATGAGACGTACCCTTAACATAGGATAGAATCGCTACCAAATGAGTAACATTTTGTAGCGATGTTATAATGAAGAATAACTGTGAAGCATTAAAGGGTGGGTTCATTTACAACGTACTGAAAACAATGCACATAATTGGAGTGTCGGGAAACATAAAGAAAGAGGTTCCTGATAGGCCGTAAGCAACGAAGAGAGGGTAATGAGACGTGACTGAGGGTAATGAGACGTGAACTAAAAGAAGAAGAAGAAAGACGGAAGCATTTGCTCTATTGTTTGACGGAGAGAAACAGCTCACGGTAGATAATTTTTAGAGAAATGTTTTGAGACAGGAGGTGATTCAGCTTTTTCTTAAGCGCTACAGATCACGGCACTGATTTGTGCGCATAGTGAAGGGTAGCTTATTCCAGAGGCGGACAGCAGTAAGAGGGAAGGATTTTGTCAATGTGTTGTTCGAAGTATAGGCCAAGCGAGGATGTTACAGAATTGAGACTTCGTATTGTGACAGTAATGGGATGAAATGATCATCCAAAGTTACTATCGACTTCTTCAGAGTTTTCATAAATTGTACTGAAGAACCGTGGAGAAGAACAGAAGGTAATAATTCGCGGAATTCAGAACTGTTGCACCAGAAAATGCAATTATGGGTGATTGTAACATGTTTTAAAGGTTTTCCTCGGCAAGCACAGCACCGAGCTAAAACGGTAACGCATTATCTCAGTCGGAATATAAACCAGGAAGGAAAGCCAGTGCTGCAAATAGCGAGGCACACAACGCTCGAGCAGAGAGTACAGAGTGCAACCGCAGCAGAATGACTACGCTGTAACGTCATTCTGGCAGCATCGCAAGGGGAATTAGGACAGCATAACACACACACAGAGAGCTCCTCCACAACATCCACATGTTGCAAAAAGTGCCAAACTGAAGATCGGAAAGCAACAGTTGGGACAACGCAGTGCGGTATCGAGCGCTGGCAAGCCTTGAAACCAGGGCCAAATTCGCTCATCGACATGGCCCGGTAGCTTCAGAGGCACGTGCTAACCAGTATAAATACTTTTACTTCTGAAGCGCAGGATCAGTCAGTATGACAGTCGTGTAAGTCGAAGCTGTTCCTTGACGTTCCGCTTATCGTTCGTCTGATGACCTCAGCTATCACCCTGATGCGCTCCATTACCGTGGAATGCTGTTGTTGCCATCCTTCCTACCACTGATGTGAAGACTTCAGCGCCTTTGAGCAATGACCCACTGTGGGCTGACAGGGAAGTCCCGACCTCCCGCTTCAAGAGAGGTGCATTCATTCTGCCCTCTGGCTGCAGCTACTGGTGTCTTGGCGGTTTCTTGTTGGGAGGCAGGCCATACTTCTGCACAGCTACCATTATCCGATACGGAGCAGTTGGCTGCCGACAAGGACGCGAACTACGATGCCCACAAGAGTGCATTGGTGGAGTTGTGTGCCAAGTTAACGTTCCAGCTGGACGGGCAACGCCTGGAGACGTGTGGGTCAGCAACCTCTACGACGACGCCTCCGCCAAATGCACGGTTTCCGACCACGCTGAGCATCGACGCCTGCTGGGCCGGGCGAGTCAGCAAATTCCAGCCACGCGCGCCGCTCTGCCTGCACCACAGGGACGCCATCTTACATAAATGCCAGTAAATGAATCCACAGCCAACACTGTCTTACTGACGACGTCGGGCATGCCACCAGACTACATTCTCGCAATCTGAGCATCGCATCCTGCACACTTGACGATCGCGGTTCCTTGGGTCTCAACAGAACAACTAATTTCTGATACTATGCTGTGCAGTCACACTGACGTAGCAGCCTATCAAAAGCCTGAATAACCACCTTTTGCAGAGCGGACCACTGCAAGACGTGCAGGAAGGCCGGCTGGGGTGGTCGAGCGTTTCTAGGCGCTACAGTTTGGAACCGCGCGACCGCTACGGTCGCAGGTTCTAATCCTGCCTCGGGCATGGATGTGTGTGATGTCCTTAGGTTAGTTAGGTTTAAGTAGTTCTAAGTTCTAGGCGACTGATGACCTCAGAAGTTAAGTCGCATAGTGCTCAGAGCCATTTTGAACCCTCGCGCTCTTACTGATTTACGGATAGCCCTGGAGGATGCATGGTGTCAGTTCCCTCCTGCACTACTTCAGACATTAGTCGAGTCCATGGCACGTCGTGTTGACGCACTTCTGCGTGCTCGCGGGGGCCCTCCACGATATTAGGCAGGTCGGAGACAGCAAAGGACCTGGAAGAGCAGTTGAACGGAATGGGCAGTGTCTTGAAAGGAGGATATAAGATGAACATCAACAAAAGCAAAACGAAGATAATGGAATGTAGTCGAATTAAATCGGCTGATGCTGCCGGAATTAAATTAGGAAATGAGACACTAGGGGAGCAAAATAACTGATGATGGTCGAAGTAGAGAAGATATAAAATGTAGACTGGCAATGGCAAGGAACGCGTTTCTGAAGAAGAGAAATATGTTAACATCGAGTTTAGATTCAAATGTCAGGAAGTCGTTTCTGAAAGTATTTGTATGGAGTGTAGACATGTATGGAAGTGAAACGTGGACGATAAATAGTTTAGACAAGAAGAGAATAGAAGCTTTCGAAATCTGATGCTACGGAAGAATGCTGAAGATTAGATGGGTAGGACACATAACTAATGAGGAGGTATTGAATAGAATTGGGGAGAAGAGAAATGTGTGGCACGACTTGACTAGAAGAAGGGATCGATTGGTAGGGCATATTCTGAGGCATCATGGGATCACCAATTTAGTATTGGAGGGCAGCGTGGAGGGTAAAAATCGTAGAGGGAGACCAAGGGATGAGTACACTAAACAGATTCAGAAGGATGTAGGTTGAAGTAGGTACTCGGAGATGAAGAAACTTGCACAGGATAGAGTAGCATGGAGAGATGCATCAAACCGGTATCTGAACTGAAGACCACAACAACAACAACAACCAGTTCCTTTGGCTCTTCAGTGTAATAACTGTCCTATCACACTTCCCTAGGGCACTCCTCACGATACCCTTGTCTCTGATCAACACTCTACTGGGTTCTATTACTTAAGAAGCCTTCGAGCCACTAAGATATCAGTGAACTTATTCCATTTGCTCGTACCTCCTTTAACAGCCTGCAGTGGGACACTATCAGACGCTTTCGGGAAATCTAGAAATATGGAATCTGCCTGTTGCCCTTCATCTATAGCTCGAAGTATATCATGTGAGAAAAGGGCACGTGAGTTTCGCACGAGCGATGCTTTCTAAAATCGTGCTGATTCGTGGATATAAGGTTCTCGGTCACAAGAATCGAACTGAGAATATGTTCAAGGGTTCAGCAGCAGGCCGATGTTAGGGATATTGGTCTGTAATTTTGCGGGGCCTTTTTTTTTTTTGCCTTTCTTGTACACAACAGTCATCTGCTCTTTTTTCCAGTCGCTTGGGCCTTTGCGTTGGGCGAGGGTTAATTTACTAGGGATTTCCAGACAGTACTTTAAATTCCGGGACGTCCCGCCGAAAACTGGACGGGTGGCAACACTATTAGCGGAAGCGTATGCGCCGCGCGGCAGGTGGGCGCGCCCTGCTGACGCACGCGTGCTCCCCTGCTGGGTGAGCCGACGCGACAGCGGCAGCGGCAGCGGCAGCGGCAGGCGGTCACGAGGCACGCGCCGCCCGCCAGTATCGATTGTGGCCGCCTCGCCTCGCCTCGCCTCGCCTCGCGACGGGTCGACTCCAGCGCCGCGGCGAACTCGCTTTAATCAGGCTGCCAGGGAGCGACCTCTTAACCCCACCCCGTCCCCTCTGCTCTCCCGCACGACTTCAACACGGTGCAGTCCTGGAATGCGGAAACGCGGTACTGTCTTCATTAGAATCGGACCGTATTGTCCCAAACCTTTCTCCGCCTGTGCGGTACTTATTTAGTCTGTAATTCACGGCGCAGTGCAGCACACAACAAAGGAGATCTATACTCTACAAAATCACTGAAGTGCAGGGGTGAGAGTGCTTCCCATTGTACGACGTTTTACTGTAGCATTTTCTCTTTCCGTTCACACCGGGAACGCGGGATGAATGATCGCTTAAACGCATCTCTGCGCGTTGCAGTCAGTCTAATCTTACCTTCGCTGTACTTATAGGAGTAATGCGTATAAGGGGCGATCAAAAAGCTTCCGTTTGAGGGTGTTGCTGCAGCATATATACAACGTAGAGCGTCTCCGATGAGGGTATATAAACACTGGCATATAGGCGAGGGATCACAACCATAGATGGAAACACAAGCGCTCAAAGACACTCCTTAGGGACTAACTCTGGGAGGCTGTAGGGGACACCAAGACAAATATTTTTCCCTAATGTCATTTTTTCCTACGAGGGGGTATTTAAACCGGTAGAGGAAGATTTCTCTGGCGGCAAATTAATTAAACCAACAAACACTTCTCCATTTTTTATGACCAAGAGACAACACATTAACACAACCCAATTTCAATTACAGTAGTCCGCCCCGGTAGCTGAGTGGTGAGCGTGACAGACTGTCATTCCCAAGGGCCCGGGTTCGATTCCCGGCTGGGTCGGAGATTTTCTCCGCTCAGGGACTGGGTGTTGTGTTGTCCTAATCATCATCATTTCATCCCCATCGACGCGCAGGTCGCCGAAGTGGCGTCAAATCGAAAGACCTGCACCAGGCGAAAGGTCTACCCGACGGGAGGCCCTAGCTACACGACATTTCCATTTCAATTACAGTAGATTTTCAAAAATGCCTCCATTGACAGGTTGCCGGCCGGAGTGGCCAAGCGGTTCTAGGCGCTGCAGTCTGGAACCGCGCGACCGCTACGGTCACAGGTTCGAATCCTGCCTCGGGCATGGATGTATGTGATGTCCTTAGGTTAGTTAGGTTTAAGTAGTTCTAAGTTCTAGGGGACTGATGACCTTATAAGTTAAGTCCCATAGTGCTCAGAGCCATTTGAACCATTGACAGGTAAACAAAGGTTACACCGTCGGATCATGTTCTGTCTGACACGGGCAAAAACCCCAGGAGTATCCTGAATTGTTCCTGCTGCTGCTACTATCCGGGCAACCAGATCCTCTTCTGATGCAACAGAAGTTGGGTAAACAAGGTTGCGCATCTCTAACCCACAGAAAAAAGTCCAGAGGGGACATATCTGGGAATCGAGCAGGCCATGGTAAAGGACCATCTCTGCCAATCCACGTTTCTGGGAACCGTCGGTCCAGGAATCGACGCACACGACGAGTGAAATGTGCCGGCGCCCCGTCATGTTGGAACCACATGCGTTGTCTTGTAGGGAGCGGGACGTCTTTCAGCAATTCTCGCAATGCTCTGCCGAGAAAATTGTAATAGTGCCTGCCATTTAATGGCCTAGGTAGCAGATACGGCCCAATTTAACAGTCCCCAACAACACCGACCCACACATTAACGAAGAACCGCACTTGATGAGCGCTAGTATCTGTGGCATGTGGGTTATCCTCACTCCAAACATGCGAATTGTGCATGTTGAAGACTCCATCACGCCCAAACGTGTCTTCATCGGTAAACAACACAGAGGATGGAAATGTAGGATGCATTTCACACTGTTCCAGGTACCACTGCGAAAACTGTGCTCTGGGTGGATAATCAACTGGTTTCAGGTTGTGGACACGCTTTAAGTGAAATGGACGTAACAATTGCTCTCGAAGGACTGTTCTTACATTCGGCTGATTCATCCCCATGTTACGTGCAATTGCACGAGTGCTGATTGAAGGATCCCGCTCCACATGCTGCAAGACAGCTTCCTCAAATTGCAGCGTTCTTACCTTGCGACGGCGTCCCTGTCCAGGTAATCTGCTAAATGACCCGGTCTAACGCAGACGTTGGTACACAGCAGCAAAGGTCGTATGATGTGGGATACGGCGATTAGGATATTTTTGTTCATAAACCCGCTGTGCAGCTCGTCCGTTGTGGTGCGCTACGTAGTACGCACCAACCATATCAGTGAACTCTATCGCTCCATTAGTAAACAGAGACAATGCACTACTACACTGGTGGCCAGCAGTTCCCTACAACTGAAGAGCGTAATACGCCCTCTAACAACCAAAGATCGTAATACGGCCTCCAACAACTGAAGAGCGTAATACGACCTCCACTGGTTTAAATAATCCCCATAGGGAAAAATGATATTACGGAAAAATATGTTTTGATGTCACCTACAACCTCCCAGAGTTTGTCGGTTTAAATACTTTTCTCCCTGTATAGTAACTTCATAACTACGCAAACGACACAATTAGGCGAGCCCCTGGACATTAGCCACTGACTAGCGTGCTAGCTGAGCCTCTGCCGTGAGAACTGGCAATCGCAGGGAAGCCAAACACGACTCACAAACAAACTCCCAACACATATCACACTGCCAGTTCCTTTGAGGACCATCGAACTGACAAACGTAAAACGACATGGCTATGTTACAGGAGCAGCAGCAGCAGCAGCAGCTGGCCCAGGAGACATCGTCGGCCCCGCAGCAGCAGCGCTCACCTCCTCGACAGGACTGATCATTCCATGACAATCTGGCTCTGCTTCTATGGTACTGATGCATGATACCCAACAACTAACATAACCTTACCTTGCACGATCTGTCGCAGATAGCAATAAATCGCTACTGCCCTTACTGCCCAACCTGACACTGTCGCAGAGGTTTATTTATTCCCCTTGGCACTTTTTTCCCTCTGCCCTTTAAACAGCTCTTCTTTCAAGCTTGACTCTGTCGAGCTTCTTCGACCACTTCTGTCACCCAGATGCGCCCGTATTAATGGGTAATCTTACCCAGACGTACGGATAACATCGCAGTTCCTCGCTCCTGCGATCTCCTCGATTCTAAATACTAACAATGCAGAGGTGACAGTAGACCTTTTGAGTTGGTCGCCATGCTTGTACGAGCGTGGAGGGGCTCACACCTTTTGAGAAAAAGGCGAGGGATTAATGTGGCATTCGTGTCTTTTCGGGACAGTATCTTTGTCGAAAATGTCGAGACACTTTTAGTACCATTGTACCAGCTTTGCAAATGCCCTCGTCATAGGAGGCAGCCGCCTGTGCTTTCTGTCAGTTCTCTACGCTGATCTGCAGCTTGTCGTCTGTTCCGAAACATTGTTGTCAAAGCCAGCGGTTCATATGAACAGAGATGAAAATCAAAGGGAGCAAGTTCCTGACTGTATGGTGGATGATCAAACACTTCCCATCGAAAACGCTGCAGGACCTTCCTCATTATACCTGCAGTGTACGACCGAGAATTGTCATGAGAGTTACATCGTGTGGGCTGCATGAAATCAGGCGAAATCTTTCAATCGCACTCATACATAGCGACAGGCATGTTTACGTGCTCATTGTGCGCCCACAACTGCAAAGAGCGACGTAGCGCTATCGACGGGCATACTAAAGAAACTCTCCAACACGTCTCTGCATAGCTCCATCTGATTTTCAATGTAGTTTCCTCACTTTGAAGCTGATTTTTGAAATTTTTGAAGTAGACTTTCAGGGGCTAGTTTGCTTCTATCTTCATGCGTTGCCAGTTCAGTTCTTTTTCTTTTTTTTTACAGAATCTCCCTCACATTCTTCCGTAGGTCAAACAAAGCCGTGGACTATTCGTGCTGCTCTACCTAGTCTAGGTTCAGTATTCCCTGTTAGTCCCATTTGCAACGAATCCCTCACCCTTCATCAACATTCTGGACGAGTGACTTGTGGGCTATCTCCTTTGCTGACTGATTTCATTTTCCCTGTATCCTACAAATTCAGCTGCTCCTCGAATACAGGTCAGACAGAAATACAGGTAAGAATCAGACGGCTCAATATTTACGGCTAGAACAGAAAGAGACAAATTAAATGTGGCAAGAGAGTCTGTATTATTTAAGACATTAAGCTGAGGTAAACTTGATTGAAAACGTCATATTTTTCTGTTTTCCGTCGTTCCTTAGTTGCTTCAAAAAATGGTCTAAATGGCTCTGAGCACTATGGGACTTAACTTCTGATGTCATCAGTCCCCTAGAACTTAGAACTACTCAAACCTAACTAACCTAAGGACATCACACACACCCATGCCCGAGGCAGGATTCGAACCTGCGACCGTAGCGGTCGCGCGGTTCCAGACTGTAGCGCCTAGAACCGCTCGGCCACCCCGGCCGGCAGTTGCTTCAAAATTCGTGGAGGTATGTTCTGTCTATGCAACTAATTGAAGGCAGTTTGTTTATTGCCATACTCGTTTCGCCTCTTTCATTTGTGAAGCGTACCCCGTGGCCTGTAATACATGTTTCTTTTCATGCATAAAAAGGAACATATATTACAAGCCACTGAAGATGCTTCACAAATAAAGGAAGCGAAACGCGTAGGCAATAAACAAACTGCCTGCAAGTAGCTGCTTGGACGAAACATACCTCATAAGTTGATTGGCAACATTCAAAAGAGACGTTAGTATGTGGTATTTAAGAACGCATCAGAGGGACACAATATATCGACTTCTGCTGTGACTGATTCTGTTATTAGTGTAGGAAAAGTAGCTCCATGCACGCAGTATTTTGATGGAGGTGGATCACGGAGAAGATATATAGAGCAGAGCTCCCATATTTTCCACACAGGCATTTACACGTCAGTGCATAGCGAACCAGTCGGTAATATAGCGAACGCACACATCGGCTGCAGCGGATACACCGACCACGAGCAATTAATGTGCAAGTAAACCGACACAGGCGGCGTATTATATTGCTTCATTGCTAGTTTCGCTCATCAGACGAAAGCATCATCACATATTAATTGCCGTCATGGCAACACATTAAAGGTTTAAAGTTTTACTGGGTACCATCGCAGCATTAATTTCACCGTCGAAGAAATATTATCTACCATGACTCGAAGTACGTTGATAATTCCGTTTTGGCACTCAAAGGCGTCACTTCATTTATCGTTAACGATTAACAAAAAAAAAAGTGCACTAACAACCTGTCATTTCCCTTATATCTGTACTTTCAACACACCTCAAATGACGGACTTGAGAATCTGTGGACATCAAGTATAGGTGCCGGTCATAACAAGACGACACAAAAGTTTACTGATCTCATCACTTTCTCATTTTTTGTTTCTTTTTTTTTCAAAATGGCTGGTTAGTTATGCAGCTATTTCAACATGTTTCTTTATCGATAAACTAGCGTCAGTGCAATGGTCGCACTCGTTATTCATTGTACACATTCATCAGTTGGAGCGTGACCCTCATGTCACATCTCAAGTCCTCCCCCGCCCTCCCCCTAATATCCACAGCCACACAGTCTCATACGGAACCTACATCCGCTTTCTTTTATATACTGTATATGATAAGATACTGTCATCCCCCTTCCCTTCTGTGTGAGTGGATGAATGAGCAAATGTATTTCTAGTTGCATGCTTGAGGGTAGCAGACAAGCCTGTCTGCTAGAGAACAGTAGGACCAACATTGGAACAGGTAGCTACGCTTTCTAAAAGCAAAGAGGTTTCTATCCTTAGTATGGTCCTGTCCGTCCCTTGTCATGTTGGTATAGGAAGCTGTCTCTCTGGTCACTTCCGTTTGTGTCTGGGAAGCACGCTCGGTAGCGGCGGTGAATCGAGGAAGTACAGTACATACTGACGAAACTAAAATGAGCTCTGGCTGGCTCTGAGCACTATGGGACTCAACTGCTGAGGTCATTAGTCCCCTAGAACTTAGAACTAGTTAAACCTAACTAACCTAAGGACATCACAAACATCCATGCCCGAGGCAGGATTCGAACCTGCGACCGTAGCGGTCTTGCGGTTCCAGACTGCAGCGCCTTTAACCGCACGGCCACTTCGGCCGGCAAATGAGCTCTAACATGGAAATTAAGCGTTTCCGGACACATGTCTACATAACATCTTTTCTTTATTTGTGTGTGAGGAATGTTTCCTGAAAGTTTGGCCGTACCTTTTTGTAACACCCTGTATATATATAGATTCTAGTACACACTGTCAGTACATTTCTTCCATTTTACGCTTTTACTGTTTAACGAGTGCACCTTAATAGTAAGTATTTTAATTTTTCCACATAACATATTTTTTACAGGTGCAGGACATATGTCAGCCATATTGCCTTCAACTACAAGAGCTTCAAGTGATATATGCTGATATTTTACCAAACTGTATAAAATAGAGAAATGCCACTACTACCAGCAATACCTTCCTGTTCTCCTAGCATCTCATCAAACTGAAGAGACATCTGAAGTCAGGCACCCAAGGTCAGGAAGCCGATCAAGATCACAGCCAGCCGATGATTCTTCTGCAGAAATTTAAGAAATTGTTTCTTGTGAATTATCCTCATCAGTATCTGCTTCCACTTCAGATGAACTTCTCATCCGAGGAAATCAAAATGAGCCTCAGTCTGTTTCTAGTCTGACACTGTCATTTGATTTTCATCCACATCCTGATTTATTTCCTTTCATTACATCCTCAATCCTAACTGACTTTTAATAATTACTACTAAAAACAGTCTTGATCACGATTTATTTAACAAGGTGACCGGTTTCGACCACTACTGTGGTCATCTTCAGACCATTGAGTAGGAACCTCTTTCTGTTCTCCAACAGAAAGAGGTTCCTACTCAATGGTCTGAAGATGACCACAGTAGTGGTCGAAACCGGTCACCTTGTTAAATAAATCGTGATCAAGACTGTTTTTAGTAGTAATTATTTATAAGACATTGATCACTGCTGTTCCCATAATGCATTCAAAAGTAACTAACTGACTTTTGTTTGGAACTACTGATAAGTAAATGTGTCAATGTTATCAAGCCAATCAGATTAAGTAAATTATTAATTTCTTGTAATTTGGGTTAATATGTTTCCTAGATTTTCTTAAATAACATCAGATTCCCTTTTATGTCTTGATAATGATGATGAAGTCCCCTACTCCTTGACGGAGTGTAGGGGACGATGCAGAAGACCCGCACCACCATACTAGGCAAGGTCCTAGCGGAGGTGGTTTGCCATTGCTTTCCTCCGACCGTAATTGGGATGAATGATGATGATGAAGACGACATCCAGTAATCTCGAGGCAGGTGAAAATCCCTGACCCCGCCGGGAATCGAACCCCGGACCCCGTGCACGGGAATCGAGATCGCTACCCCGACACCACGAGCTGCGGACCTCTTACTGTTTTAAGTTTCACTATTGCAATTTCTGCATTTGTCCCATTTACAAACCTCTACAAAGTGTATTTAAACCTAAGCAGGAAAACATAACAAGAGATTAAGAGTATATACAACCAATTTTGCTGTTTGTTAACATTCATATACTCACAAAGTTTGATGTAATATCAATGTATTTTTATTACAGGACTATATTACTTTTCATGGTAATAAAGCCATTGGTTGTCATTAATAACATAAGTAGATTTGTTTTGATAGCGAACGACAGGCGGACAACCATAAATAATATTCCTTTCTATACGCTCATGACACAATTTATGGGCAAACTGGTAAAGGCTGTTATCACCAAATACAATTTCAAGTTTCGAATCACAGTCACAATAATGGTCAATATTTCAAGCATGAAATCAGCAGCCATGATTTTGAATCTTCCAGAAGTCCCATGTTTTGCACATTCTTTACATCTCATTGTGCAACACGCAATAGAGAAGTCAATACAGAAAACTTTCGATGAGATTGAAAGAACAGTTACATTTTTCAGAAAGAGTCCATTTGCCTCAAGGAATCATAAGGAAACTAAGAAAAAGATCAATCACGGACAAATTACCTCCAAAAAGGGAGGGAACTGTTTACTTTCAGAGATGTTCAGTGATTCTGCCAGTCATCTCCAAGGAAGCCACGACGACTTGCACCGAGTGTCGAACTAGACATAAATTGGCATTGATTGCATATTACAGCTATAGATATTTTTTGGAAATTGAAATTTAATTTAAGTTGCATTTCAGTTTTCGTATTCCAGTTTTTTTCAACGAAATTATAAAATGGTAACAAGAATGAGTTTAATTTTGTAAACTCTCAAGCCCTATAAAATCAGTCAGACTTTTTCGTGGTTTTAATTTTTGCTGAAGAATAAATGTACGAATTTTTCGAAATCCTAAAAATAGAAGGGAAAATCGTTAATCCTCTTCGTATGTTCATGCAAAAAAGGTTAAAGAAGATAGAACGACAAGAGCAGAGACTGTGACTTAAAAATGGAAGGCCCATTGTTCCATTTATTTTACTAAATGAGTAACGAATAGTGAGTCACGAAAAACAGATAATTCATTACAGTGAGAGAGCGATTCTGATCCCACCTTTGAAAAGAATGGTTTTGCTCATCTCTATGGGACAGCACTATTTTCGGTAGATAAAGGCAGCTACCTTAAGGTTATAACTGAGCTTGAAAAAGTATTAGGCCCCAACATGAGATGTTCAAGGAAGTATTTTACATTCGACAAAGCACGTTTGTTGCCGGCTTTTTACTTTTGACAGCGTCTAATGGCACAGCGATTTTAGGTATGGTATACTAAAGACAGTACAGATACTTACATACTTACGTTGTCAATATTTGTAGCAGTGCGATTTACTGATTTGTGTCCCTTGTTTCGTAGCGCTAGAGAATCGTATAATAGTCCCAAAAGTTTTGGTAAATATATCACACATTTGACAACTGCTGGGTAACATGTTTAGTACTGATTCATGAGAAAGTTGTACTGTGGCTTCACAACAGAGGAACGCTAGATGCCACGAGAGTCGGAACCCCCAATATACACTGAAGCGCCAAAGAAACTGGTATAGGCATGCGTATTCAGATCAGAGATATGCAAAAAGGCAGAATACGGCCCTGCGGTCGGCAACGCCTATATAAGATAACAAGTGTCTGGCGCAGATGTTAGACTGATTACCGCTGCTACAATGGCAGGTTATCAATATTTAAGTGAGTTTGAACGTGGTGTTATAGTCAGCGCACGACGCCATGGGACACAGCATCTCAGAGGTAGAGATGAAGTGGAGATTTTCCCGTACGACCATTTCACGAGTGGATCGTGAATATCAGGAATCCGGTAAAACGTTAAATCTCCATATCGCTGTGGTCGGAAAAAGATCCTACAAGAACGAGACCAGCGACAACTGAAGAGAATCGTTCAACG
The DNA here is from genome assembly GCF_023898315.1 of Schistocerca nitens. Classification (NCBI taxonomy): domain Eukaryota; kingdom Metazoa; phylum Arthropoda; class Insecta; order Orthoptera; family Acrididae; genus Schistocerca; species Schistocerca nitens. The sequence continues at coordinate 566,364,275 of NC_064614.1, read as the reverse complement.
TGACCGAAGTGCAACCCTTCTGCAAACTGCTGCAGATTTCAATGCTGGGCCATCAGCAAGTGTCAGCGTGCGAAACATTCAACGAAACATCATCGATACGGGCTTTCGGAGCCGAAGGTCCACTCGTGTCACCTTGCTGACTGCACGACACAAAGCTTTACGCCTCTCCTGGGCCCGCCAACACAAACATTGGACTGTTGATGACTGGAAACTTGTTGCCTTGTCGGATGAGTTTCGTTTCAAATTGTATCGAGTAGATGGACGTGTACGCGTATGGAGACAACCCCATGAATCCATGGACTCTGCATGTCAGCAGGTGACTGTTCAAACTGGTGGAGGCTCTGTAATGGTGTGGGGCGCGTGCAGTTGGAACAAAATGGGAACCCTGATACGTCTAGATACGACTCTGACAGGAGACACGTACGTAGGCATCCTTACTGATCACCTGCATCCATTCACGTCCACTGTGCATTCTGACAGTCTTGGGCAATTCCGCTGGCCACCAAACTCCCCAGACATGAACATTATTGAGCATATCTGGGATGCCCTGCGACGTGCTGTTCAGAAGAGATCTCCATCCCATCGTACTCTTACGGATTTACGCACAGCCCTGCAGGATTCATGATTTCAGTTCACTCCAGCTCTACTTCAGACATTAGTCGAATCCATGCCACGTCGTGTTGCGACACTTCTGTGTGCTCGGGAGGGAGGGGGGGGGGGGGCGGGAGGGGCGCTACACTATATCAGGCAAGTGTACCAGTTTCTTTGGCTCTTCATTGTAAAAGGAAAGGGAAGTACCTTGTTGTCAGCAGAGAAGTAGTAATGGCAGAATGGGTCTGTGAGGAGAACTCACTGGAACGAGGATGTCACATAGTAACAAACCCATCAGGGACATTTCAGCCCTTCTGAACCTGTCCCAGTCAACCTGTCCTAGTCGACTGTTGGTGATGTGACTGTGAAGTGGAAACGCGAAGAAACAGCCACAGTTAAACGAAGGCTAGGTAGACCTCTTGTAACGACAGACAGAGACCGTCGAGCACTGCGGAGGTTAGTTGTAAAAAATCGCATGAAATTACCGGAAGGAGTCATCCACGAGTTCCGAAGTGTTAGCTGCAGTGTAGCTAACAGAATGCCTGTCAGTAAGAAGTTATAAAGAAAGGGGTACAGTGATCGTGCATATCCTCGTAAGCCACACATTTGTACAGCCAGTGCTACTGATGGCGTAAAGAGCGACGCCACTAGACAATAAATGACTCAAACCGAATCACGCTACACTCTATGGCAATCCGGAGGAAAGCTTTGGGTTTGGCGAATACCTAGAGAAAGTTACCTGCCATCACCGGTTTTGCCAACAGTGAAGCACGGAGCAGGTGGTTTTACGGCATAGCGACGTTTTCCATGGATAGCTACAAAAACAATCTGCAAAAACTTCAACATTAATACTAATAGTGTAGAGACAGTCACTGCTAGAAAGGCAAGAGAATTTTGTAACATATCTGTACCCCCAGATTCCAGAAGGGGACGACTGCCATCCCCCACCCCCCACCCCCCACCCCCCACCCCCTCACCACCTCCCCCTTGGTAGACTAAAATGCTCAGTAAGCTCCTACTGCTCTGGAGTGATACTGTGAGGGGCGCTTAAGAAAACGCTAAAATCGGAAGGATATGAACACATTTTTTCAGCACTGTGTACTGCACACAGTAGAGGAACAGTTCGGAGGCGATGATTACTCCTATTTGTATCAACATGACAAAGCACACTGTCATAAAGCAGGCTGTGAGGTAATGGTCTGTCGAATATAACATTCCTAAAATGAACTAGCCCGCCCAGAGATCAGATTTGAATCCCATGGACGGAAAACCTTTTGGGGTGAGTTAGAACTTCTGCTGCGGTCCAGACTCCAGAGTCCAACATCACTAGCTTCTTTGGTTTCGCCTGTCGAGGAAGAATAGAACTGAATGTGTCCCCAGCAGACTTCAAGCCGTCATATAGGTAAAGGGTGACACACCACATATTAATTTCCTGTAATGGGTGTCCGGATACTTTTGATCAGAGAGTGTACATACAATACCCGTAGGCCATCTCGAGCGCGACGCCAAATCCGTGCTCTTGAAAGCTGCTGAGTGTTTCCTCTACAAAAACTGTATGGCCAGTACGAATACTTTCTATTAGTTGAATATTGTCGTGTAGTGACTGCCAGACGCAGTTCAGTTCTGGCCATAGACGCACGCCACACGTCATCTGCTGCATCTAGAGCAACTGAAGAAAAATCTTGAATCTGATCACAATAGCACTAATCAAATTCAGTGGATCAAAAACGGATGAAATGACTGATAAAACAATTTGCTTTGTGAACATGAATCAGTCTCTTGATGTTGTTCATATTTTGAAAGTGGTCAGTAGCTGGAAGCCAGAGTAAACATAAGGATGTTCCATCATTAGCATTATGAAATCTTAGAGGGAGTATTGTCTCTCGGAGCTCTGAAGGAAACCCTTCGACTAACTTAACGTTGCTGTCAGAAATCACCGTTCTGCAATAAATTCACATCTCGCTCTACTTTAATTGCTGCTTCTACAGTTTTGCAACCAGGTACCATCAACTATATAAAAAAATCATTGCCAGTGATTGTTGCTTCCTAGAAGTAATAATCATTTACCCCAGGGGCAAATTGTAGAAGATGCCTACCGTACTGGTCTCCACTGATGACGTTTGCTGTAAGAACTTGTGTATACATGTTCTCTCTGTAAACTGTGAATAAAGTGCAATGGGTGCGAAATTGGAGAATTTTGGAGCATAGCTCCTACTGAACCATTAACAAGCTATTAAATGAACTGTTATTACAAGATTTAGCTAAGCATTCAAATACAACTCTTGTCTTGCTCGTAGAGCTAGAATCCTCACTAAATACATGACGAGGCACGTATTATGAAATGACTGGGAGAAGGGTAACTGGTTCTGTGTGTCCCAGGTTTTCATACTCCTTCATGAAATCGGTGAAGCTGTATCTACGTTTAGACGGCTTAGCGAATCCCCGTTCAACCTGGGAGAAATTTCTTGCTTTCACATGCAAGGAATGCTCCGATTCATTTAGAACGTCACGAAACTGGAGTCTTACAACAAAAATGTGGTTCACAACTCTCTTCCGCCCACTCCAGGGAGTGTTGGATGTTTTAGATGGTTTGTATGTTTTATACCACACATCTGTTGTGAGGACGTTCTCGAGGATGTACATCATGCTATAAAATCAAGAACACGTAATAAACGTCTACAAAAAGAATTATATGCTAGTGTGGCTTCCACAGATTCCACGTGAAATGGTCATTATGGATATGGAATAGATAAAAATAGTACATATATTTTCGTTTAAGACGTAACCAACTTGTTATGAAACGTGTAAATGTACTACGCAAGGAGATGATAATTCTTAGACTACAGCAGCCACGCATTATCAAAGAGATAAATCAGTTTACAACACTTCTTGACATTAATCACATTAATGCACTGAAGACGTGTAGAAATACCGTCATTTTGTAACATCAGGTTGTTTGATGTTATTAATAATGTACTCGTATACTCACGAGTCGGTTCTGCTAAACATTTAACACTGGAGTAGAAGGGGTTGGCCCCAAAAATATCCTTTCTGCTTGTCTTTTATCAGTAACCAATCTTTTTATGACACTCTGGCAAATTACTGAAATGTATGTATCTGAATAACGGACACCTTTCTGGACTAAAGTAAGCGACTTTAAATCTTTGTGAAGGTTCTTATTTCTGGTACTGAGTCCATGAAATGAGCAGCTGATTTGAAAATTACATACATTATTTATGACAAATTTCATTGCGGAATACATGTACAGGGAAGCAGTAGTCCGTATCCTAGGTTCCTTGAACAATCCTCTGAAGGGCATTTTTGAGTTCACACCACAAATAATTCGTATTACATACTTTTGGACCAGAAAAGTTTAGCTTGGTTTCATGAGTTATGCCAAATAATAATACCATATGACAATATGGAATTAAAGTAAGCGAAGAACGCAATCTTTTTCATTTCCTATCATCTATGTCAGACAAGATCCGCATTGCAAGTATCTGTGTAGGCGCCTTAGTAGTACAGAGCTATTCTCTACCCAATTGAATTTGTTATCAAGCTGTACTCCCAAACATTTAACACCATCAACTTCTTCTGCATAACTGTCGTCATATATTACACATATGCTGGGGGAGGAAATCTCTTACGAGCTATAAACTGCATACAGCGAGTTTTTTCAAAGCTTACAAGGGGAGGCCGCCAATTGTGAAATTCACATTCAATTCACACTGCGCATAAAAAAAGCTCATGGCCAGAGGTGTAATGTGGCAAAGCACCAAGATGCACTTCTCAGCCGTTGTCGAGAAAATCGACAGTTAAAATAAACCGTTGCTGTGAAATACTCTCTACGATCATCAATTACCTACAGTGTCGTGGAGCAGCGGTAAGCGCTGGGGTTCGTAATCTGAAGGTCGCCGGATCGAATCTCGCGCCATGCAACTTTTTTAAGTATTTTTTTGTAATTCAAATATATATATATATATATATATATATATATATATATATATATATATATATATATATATATATGCAATTCCCGGCAATCAGTTGCAATAATTATGCATATAATAAGTTGTTGAAAGTCGTTTGTCGTGGAAAAACTGGCGACTTCGAACATTATGTTTTCCGCAAACAAAGTTGTATTTCACAAATGTTATTAATTGTCTTCATAATGTTAACCACGTATAGTTAACGGAAGACGTAGAAACGATATTCCGAAACGAATACGTATAGCGTAAGTCAAACGTTCGAATTAGAATAGAAACCCCACGAACACAAATTTGCTGTGGCAGGTATGAAATATAAACTCCGTTACTCGCTCGTTACACTTGAAGGACAGACGTTGAATGGGCCGAAACGAGCCGCCGCATAACAGCGTAGTTGCCTGCTAACTTCGAAAGAAGGTAGATGCGGTCCCTAGCGCAACTTATAACATCGCCGAAAATCAGTGCGGACGTGAGAGCTTTGGTACACCCTGTTAAACGGAAAAATGGAGGCGGTACAATTGGAGAGCGATCCGCCTTCACCAACATGCATAAGCAATTCATTAATATGTATATAAACTATTCATGAATTCTAATTCATATATATATATATATATTACAATAAACTAATACTAAAAAAAATGTTGCTTGGCGCGAGATTCGATCCGGCGACATTCGGATTACGAACCCGAGCGCGTACCGCTGCGCCACGACGCTGTAGAAAATTGATGATCATAGAGAGTATTTCGCGGCAACGGTTTGTTTAACTGTCGATTTTCTCGACAACGGCTGAGAAGTGCATCTTGGTGCTTTGCCACATTACACCTCTGGCCATGAGCTTTTATTATGCGCAGTATGAATCGAATCTGAATTTCACAATTGGCGACCTCCCCTTGTTAGTGACAAAGAGTTTACTGGGAACGATTTCAGAATGTCCATCAAAATTTTATTAATCAATCTTACCTAAATTAAACTTGACGCGCTGTTTATTGCAATATTTGTATCATCTGCAAAGATGGCATCTGGTAATGTGTGTGATGAAAGGTCATTAATATACAAAAAGAAAAAGAAAGCGCTCTAAGATGGAACTTTGTGGGAGCCCGTTTGTAGCTAGCGCCCAGTTGAATGACGATGACTAATAGCTTAATACAGGACACTTTGCTACAGGCGATCTTTGTTTCCTGTCAGAAAGATACTGAAATCTAATTTCGCATGGCAGAGCGGATCAAGTTGTGGAAAGAGGCCAACATCAGTTACTGTTAGTTACACAAGAACACAGAACTTTATTCCTAAATTCTCAATAATAAGGTTTCCATAATTCCTTTTAAAACATAAGGATTTAGAGAAACGACTGAAGGCCTTATTTAAATAAAATTAAAATATCCTTAAATAATTTCTTTTAAGGCTCAAGAATTTAGACAAACGGCTGAAGGCCTTACTTAAGTAAAATTAAAATATCTTATCGGCTAAATGCCCGAATAATATTTACCAATTTCCGCTAAAATCCATATTTAGGAAAATTTGAATTAATTCGTCGACTGTAAGCCCAGAAATATTTCGACATAATAAAAGGCAACCTTTAAAGACAAGAATTTACACAATACAACAGAAAACCATCTTCAGAAAACTTGAAGTATCTTAACGGCTGAAGACCCAAACAATTATTCAAAATAATTAAAGACAAACCTTAAGATACGCATTTACACAGTACGGCTAAAGGCCATTTTAAGAATTCAAGATTAAATACAAACCTTACAGACGGGAATTTATACATTACGGCTGAAAGCCACAAATTTTAAATCAAACGCGGATGAAGGCCTAGATACAGAGCAAACAAGAATTTTAAATAAAACACGGCTGAAGGCCTAGTCTTAATATAGTTGTCATTAAGTTCGACTGAAGGCCATATATTAAAAATAAAAAAGACAATATTAATGCACGGCTGAAGGCCTGGCACAGTACCTGCGACCAAATAAAATGACAATCAGAAACAACAAACAGTGGTGCTCAGAAGTGTTCCAAGGATCGGTCTGGGGATGAAACTAACAACAGTTTAGGTGAGACAGGCAGCCAAGCGTAACACTAAACAATCGGGTGGCAACACGACCAAGAGACGGCTGAAGAACCAACCAACAGCCTAATCAATTCCCTTCCACCCTACACACGGTTCCACGCAAACACACTTGCACAAGAACTCACTGTGGAACAACAAGGACGAATGAATTCGACACACAGAGTGTTTCGACAAGCGGTCGGCGACCAAATCTTCGTCCGATGAGACGACCGACCGAACGACCAACCCAGGTCGTTCCCACTGAAGATACGTGTGTCGGCAACGGACGGGCGAGTCTTGACTGTCCGAAGCTGACTGCAGCTCCAACCTGACTCAGCTCGATGTTCGTCCGGAATTCGGAGACACGGCGACCCGGGCAGACTGGCTCTGACCCAATCATGCTGAGGGAGACACGGCGACTCGGGCACACTGGCTCTGACCCAATCATGCTGAGGTAACTCTTGCCCATTGACCACGGCATCTCTGCACAAGGAAGGAACCGAGCCAAGTCCGGCAAGATGATCAACTGACGAGGCCCAGAAACGGTCAAAAGACCAAATACACGTCGCCCGATGAGACGACCAACCGAACGACCAACCAACGGTCGTTCCCGCTCCAATCTCCTTCCGTCGGACAATACATGTGTGTCGCCAGCGGTCGGCGAGAACTGGCTTTCCGCATCTCACTGGCGTTCCGTCCCCGACTGCTGCTCCGTGCCCTATTGACTTCGAGAAACACGACGACACGGAAATACTATCGGTCGCTTCAGAGACAATACGACAGAGCACTTATCGATAAGCGCTGCTGCTGCCACTCACGGGCAGGTAAGGCAGGAAGTTAGTGACGCCAGTAAATGGGGTAAGAAAACGAGGCGGCAGTATGATAAGAGAAGATGACAAACAATAAACAGAATGAACACGAGCCGCGCACATCTCAGATACGATTTGAACTATTTTACTGCATTAGCTGTTACACTGTAATATTCTAATTTACTTAAGAGGTTATTGTGATTTACACTGACAAACGCCTCTGACAGATCACAGAATATGCCATTAGCTTGTAATTTACTGTCTAATGGATCAGTGCGTTTTCACCATACGAGTAAATAACCTTCTCAATACCGGAACCCTACAGAAATCAAAACTACGACTTTGACTCTGTATTATTTGTGGTCAGATGATTAAGGAGCCTCTTGTATATTAGATTTTCTATAATATTCGACAATACTAGCAAAAGTTAAATTGGACGAAAGTCTGGTGGTATTTCTTTATGTCGTTTCTTATAGTAAAGCGCATATGCTAAGGCAGCATTTTTCAGCCAGATGGAAAATGTTCCAGTGATAAATGACTGGTTATACAAATAATGTAGTATGTTACTTGATATTTTATCATAACAACTAGGACATCTTTGTATTAGATATTTAATTATGGGCATTACATGTGCTGGTATAGTGAGTGTGATACTCTTATTACTCAAGTTATTTCTAATGGCTGGTCTGGTATATTCCATGGCAGTTAATACTGCACCTGAGAACTTCATATTTTCAATAACCCTTAAAAATGGTTGTTAAAAAAAGTTTTTCAATGCTAGAAACAAATTTTAACATTGTATCATTTACTCTTAATGCTATCTGCACCTCTTCATTTCTGGTTCTACCAGTCTCCTTCACTGTAACCGCTATTGTCTTTATTTTATTACCTGATGTTGTGATCTTCTTCTCGTAATGCATCATTATTTTCGAAATATTTCAATACGTCTTCTAATGAGTTATGTTAACTCAGATGTTTCTGGCTGAAAGAGACAGTTTCCTTTTTGTTTTACAACATATCCTTTTTCCTTGAGTAATCCATGACATTTTATAGAGTTTGGTCTAATCTGGGTTACTTTTGGGGAAACCAGCTTTCAAATATGGTTTGGACTTACAGTTGTGCTGTCAGTCGTGTCATGAGCGCTGTATACATAATTCCATTTCATGTTTTTGAGAACGTTCCTAAAATAAAACAAGCTTACTGACTGCTCCCCTGAACAAACACGTGTTAGTTTTTGTTTCCTAGTCAATATTAACATAAGAAATTACATGTTATAGTCTGAGAGGGTATTAATAACTAGTTTTGTAATATAATTTTGTTCATTAGACTCTTCTGTAAAGATATTATCAATTACAGCGTTTGTGCAATTTGCTATCCTAGTTGGGAAGTTTATGATAGGAATTAAATTGAATGAGAACGTTCTTAACAATAATGACTTCATATGGGAAGAATCTTGTAAGAAAATTTGTAATAAAATCACTAGCAATCCCCTATTTCTTTCTTTTTTATTATTGTAATTATAGGCCAATTGAGCTTCAAGAAGATTTATGAACGGATTAAAATTACCTGCAGGTGTATGGTATATGCTCACTGTTATAAAAGATTTATTATGAAATTGCACTCCTGCAGCACATACTTCCATATGCTGTTCTAAGCAAAATTTTTGAATGTGTATGTTGTCAAATTTATGAGAATTCTTGATGAATGTGGTAACTCCACCTTTCTTCATTTCTGCTTTATAGAAGTGAGATTCTAACCTAAATCCTGTAACACTTAACGTATCTATATCAATGCTCACATGGTGTTCAGAGAAACAGGTTAGGTAAACTGGATTTCACGACTCCAATTCATCAGTGCAATTCTTCTAGCTCCCAAAACTTAGTCAAGAGAATCTGAACATCAAAGTCAGTCTTAGCGATGCACTACGCTGCCGGATGATGTGCCAAATCGATGCGTACTGCGGTTATTTAGCGACCTGACACAACCAACCCAGCTCTGTCTCTTGGAGAATGGATGGTCAGTTTGTTAAGAGAGTAACTGAGAGCTGTGAATGTGGGGACAAAGTTTTATAACTGTCAGACATCAATTCTGTCAGGCAATTGAATATCGGGACCAGCTAATTTAACATTGGGTACGTTCCACGTGCTGTATTTGTTCTCGTAACTTATCGACTATGTTTGGAAGTATTCTCAAAGATGCTGAAATCATTTGTATAAGAGCGTAATTTTACCGAAAGGTGGTGCTTCGTTTCTCAAAACTTTTTCGGATCAATACTCTGCTGTGCACCTTCACGATTCCTATCGCAGTGCACATGACTTTGACATGAAATAGGACCGTGATCCAAAATCTAACAGAGAAAGAATTGTGAGTGCAGGTTTTCTCGGCGAATTTCATATATTAAGTTTTCACGGGTTGTCAGTCGAGTAGCGTCGTCGTCTCGTAGCAACGTTTCGATGGAAAATGTCTCCATCATCTTCAGGCGAAGTCGCCTGAAGATGATGGAGACGCATTCCATCGAAACGTTGCTACGAGTCGACGACGCTACTCGGCTGACAACCCGTGAAAACTTCACATAAGAGAACGAACTGTCTGCCGCTTGCCACATTTTTCTCGTAGCTTCGACTTAACTGTTGCTAACAGTACACGTTCACGTCGGCTGACGTACTGTGTGCTGTAGCTCGATGTGCATAGATAGTCACGTGTGGCATTCTGCCCCCTATCAATGTTATTTGGACATGGTTTCTTCGTAGTGTCTTGCGTAAGTTGCGCCTCGACATGCAATAACGTGTGACGTCATTTGCCGTAAACGTGATTTGCAACTGTGCTAAATGTGGAAGCTCATTAAACATAACGTACTGAGCATTACAATTTTTTTTTTGTTCGCCTACTGTTACTGATCTAAATCTTCTGCTTCGCTTGAAGTGCGTGTGGTGGCATTTAAGTCAGACCGCACAAACCGCTTGTCGCTGCCAAAATCTGATACCTTCTGACAGTTGTACATCGTCGCGTAGCTTTGACAGTTCCAGTGACTTTGCACATGTTTTCTAGAATTGTGCAAGTTATCTAGAAACTTAGAAACCTGCTCGAGCTTAATTTTAATTCATATTGCATCCTTGTAGAGTGCTCAAGAACAAGATGTGACACAATTATGCCTTCCAGAGAAAAATTCAATTATAAGGTTTTCTTGAAACCTCGAGTAGAGTGCGCCTTTCACTTCTACATCTACATCTACATTTATACTCCGCAAGCAACCCAACGGTGTGTGGCGGAGGGCACTTTACGTGCCACTGTCATTACCTCCCTTTCCTGTTCCAGTCGCGTATGGTTCGCGGTAAGAAAGACTGTCTGAAAGCCTCCGTGCGCGCTATAATCTCTCTAATTTTACATTCGTGATCTCCTCGGGAGGTATAAGTAGGGGGAAGCAATATATTCGATACCTCATCCAGAAACGCACCCTCTCGAAACCTGGCGAGCGAGCTACACCGCGATGCAGAGCGCCTCTCTTGCAGAGTCTGCCACTTGAGTTTATTAAACATCTCCGTAACGCTATCACGGTTACCAAATAACCCTGTGACGAAACGCGCCGCTCTTCTTTGGATCTTCTCTACCTCCTCCGTCAACCCGATCTGGTACGGATCCCACACTGATGAGCAATACTCAAGTATAGGTCGAACGATTGCTTTGTAAGCCACCTCCTTTGTTGATGGACTACATTTTCTAAGCACTCTCCCAATGAATCTCAACCTGGTACCCGCCTTACCAACAATTAATTTTATATGATCATTCCACTTCAAATCGTTCCGCACGCATACTCCCAGATATTTTACAGAAGTAACTGCTACCAGTGTTTGTTCCGCTATCTTATAATCATACAATAAAGGATCCTTCTTTCTATGTATTCGCAATACATTACATTTGTCTATGTTAAGGGACAGTTGCCACTCCCTGCACCAAGTGCCTATCCGCTGCAGATCTTCCTGCATTTCGCTACAATTTTCTAATGCTGCAACTTCTCTGTATACTACAGCATCATCCGCGAAAAGCCGCATGGAACTTCCGACACTATCTACTAGGTCATTTATATATATATTGTGAAAAGCAACGGTCCCATAACACTCCACTGTGGCACGCCAGAGGTTACTTTAACGTCTGTAGACGTCTCTCCATTGAGAACAACATGCTGTGTTCTGTTTGCTAAAAACTCTTCAATCCAGCCACACAGCTGGTCTGATATTCCGTAGGCTCTTACTCTGTTTATCAGGTGACAGTGCGGAACTGTATCGAACGCCTTCCGGAAGTCAAGAAAAAATAGCATCTACCTGGGAGCCTGTATCTAATATTTTCTGGGTCTCATGAACAAATAAAGCGAGTTGGGTCTCAAACGATCACTGTTTCCGGAATCCATGTTGATTCCTACATAGTAGAGTCTGGGTTTCCAAAAACGACATGATACTCGAGCAAAAAACATGTTCTAAAATTCTACAACAGATCGACGTCAGAGATATAGGTCTATAGTTTTGCGCATCTGCTCGACGACCCTTCTTGAAGATTGGGACTACCTGTGCTCTTTTCCAATCATTTAGAACCCTCCGTTCCTCTAGAGACTTGCGGTACACGGCTGTTAGAAGGGGGGCAAGGTCTTTCGCGTACTCTGTGTAGAATCGAATTGGTATCCCGTCAGGTCCAGTGGACTTTCCTCTGTTGAGTGAGTCCAGTTGCTTTTCTATTTCTTGGACACTTATTTCGATGTCAGCCATTTTTTTCTTGAGGATGGTTTTGTCATTGAAGTTCGAGCTAACGGCCTCTTCAGATATGCTACAGACCATAACACGCTAGTTCACAATTATTGTTGGTTATCGGAAGGTGTTCAGTCCGACTGTGCACTTCAGTGCTACGGAGCTCAGCAAGTGATGATTTCGTTTATCGTATCACCAGGAGTGCCCCAAAGAAGTGTGATAGGACAGCTACGATTCTCTATATACATATATGATCTGCGGACAGGGGGCACAAATCTGCGGTTGTTTGCTGATGATGCTGTGTACGGTAAGGGTAAAAGTTGAGTGACTATAGTAGGATACAAGATGGCGTAGACAAAATTTCTAATTGATGTCATGAGTGATAGCAAGCTGTAAATGTAGAAACATGTAAGTTAATACAGATAAGTAGGAAAAACAAACACGTAATGTTCGGATATACCATTAATAATGTCTTGCTTGACACAGTCACATCGTTTAAATATCTGTGTGTAACGTTGCAAAGCGATATTAAATGGAACGAACATGTGAGGCTTGTGGTAAGGAAAGCGAATGGTCGACTTCGCTTTGGTGGGAGAATTTTAGGAACGTGTGGTTCATCTATAAAGGACAGCGCATATAGGACGCTAGAGGGACCTATTCGTGTGTACTCCTTGAGTATTTAGGACCTGTACAACGTCGGGTTAAAGAAAGAATCGAAACAGTTCAGAGGCGGGCTGCTAAATTTGTTACTGGTTGGTCGAACAACATGCAAGTATTATGGAGGTGCTTCGAGAACTCAAATGGGAGTCCTTGGAGGAAGGCGACATTCTTTTCGAGGAATACTACTGAGAAAATTTAGAGAACCGGTATTTGATGCTAACTGCAAAACTATTGTATTCCATTGCCACCAACGTACATTTCGCGTAAGGACAACGAAGATAAGACACGAGAAATTAGGGTTCATACGGAGATATATAGACAGTCGTGTTTTCCTCGCTGTATTTGTGAGTGGAACAGGAAAGAAAATGACTAATTGTTCTACCGGGTACCCTCCGCCACGCACCGTACGGTGGCTTGCAGAGTATGTACGTAGATGTAGATGTAGACATACCATAGCTGATAGTCAGAAACTTACCCATTTTTTTCTGCGCTTGATACAGATGTGATGTCGTCTTTCAGATGAATTGCACAATTTCTTTCGGTAACTTTAAGAATATACTTTCAGAAGTGCCTCTGTTTCCGGAATCGATTTATTAGCCTCGAAACAATTCTAGCTGCCGCCATGCAACTTCATATTTGTCACAATTTCTTGGCAGCTGTTCCAGCTCGACAGCAGCAGCAGTCAGATCTTGATAAAATATAGTAGTGTGCAAATACTGGCAACTTGTTTTAAATGTGCAGACCACAAAATTCAGAAAACTAGTTTCCTATCATCACAGTATCAATGAGTCATAACTGGAATCAGTCAAGTCATACAAATACCTGGGTGTAAAAATCTGTAGAGGTTGGACAAAAATATGGAAACACTGCGAGAAATGGATGCTTGAACATAAACGTAGATACTAGCCCTACTGGTAGTTGTTTTGTTGTGTGTGACCACGGACGGCACCTGTGCAATGTCAAGACGTTGCGTGTGTTGGTCGTGGTCAGAACGGTGTTCCATGCAGTTGTGAGGGCATTACGTCGGTGCCAAGTGAACACGAACGTGGGCAAGTTGTTGGTGCTTTTGTAACCAGAGGAGCCAAAGTTTTCCGTGTTTCAAGAGACACCATATCGAAGATTTATACCCCTTACAGGGAAAGCAGAAAAACATCATCAGCTAAGTTACAACGCGGACCAAAGTATGTGTTGAATGATAGTGTTGGACGGTCACTGAAGATGACTGTGACGAAAAATAGGAGGGCGACACCTGCAAAAGTCACCGTAGAAGTGAATGTTGCACTCGCGAATCCTGTCAGCACCAAAACAACACGAAGGACGCTCCATAAGCAGGGAATTGCAGGGCGAGCTGGAAATCCAGAACCACTCATCAATTATGAAAATGCCCGTAAAAGGAAAACGCGATGCCGAAGCCGCAAAACCTGGACTATGGACCAACTAGTCGGGTGACTAGTTTCACTCCGTTTCCAACTTCTGACCGAGTTTATGCCCCTAGAGTGAAACGGTGATGATTTGAGCCGCCGCAGCGTGGTATTCCACGGGCGCCATGGTTACTCTGCAAGGTCGAATTACTGACAAGGATTATGTGACCATTTCGGTTGATCAGGTCCATCTAATTGTACAACATTTGTTCCTCAATGGTGATGCTGTGTTCCAAGAGTACAGGGCGCCTGTTCACACAGCTTGCATAGTGCAGGACTGGTTTCGTGAGCATGAGGACGAATTTCCGCATCTCACCTGATCATCACAGTCACCAGATCTCAATAGTATCGAGCCTTTGTGTTCTACTTTGGAGAGAAGGGTGCGTGATCGCTATTTACCTCCTTCATCGTTACCTGAAGTTGCCACTATTGTGCAGGAAGAATAGTATAAGGTTCCCTTGAAAACCATGCACGACCTGTATTTATCCAATCCAAGTCGACTGGAAGCAGTTTTGAATGCCAGTGGTTTCCCTACATCGTATTAGACCCAGCGATGTGTCGTGTTTAGGTGTTATCATTCCAAGATGCTACTCCAGGCGAGTGTAAAATGAATGTGCGCAACGGAAAATAATAAACGCTAAAATGAAGGTTTGGCCCTGTCTGACTACCCGCTGAAGCAGATCTTAGGATCTCTTATTTCTATAAATTACAATCTAAACATAAATGAATGATGAAGGCAACTAATCCTACTAAATGATAAACGTTGTTCCTCCTTATATACTTATTGTAGATTGAAAAAAAAACTTTATATTACAATGTTTATATTTCCTAAGTAAAATTACTAATCAGTTGCCCAACTCTACCCCTTGTTACGACTGCGCGGTCTAATATCAGTAACGTCAAATGACTGACATCATCTACGTACCAAACACTAGGAATACACTACTTTCAAAGATGATCTACGGTGGTGTGGAACCTCAGCGGAAATAAACTAACGTGATCACAGCTGTTTAGCTTTTATAACCCTAATAAGCCGAAGCAATTTACGATATCACCGTATCTACTGCGTCCGGTGGTTCTGGTACTCGTCTCCGACGATGGAAGAACTCCAGCCACAAATAAACTCTTTGAAACACTAGGACGGCAGAAGGCGGTCCTCTGATTAATATAGTCTAATACAGTCTTCTCGTCTCTGTGTTCCACAGACGAGAAACGCGAACTCCCAGCCACAAGGGCAGAGTTCAGATAACGTCTCAATGTAAGTATAGGCACAGGAAGTGATCTGAATTACTGAACGCTGCGTACTCAACGACGACTTCCAACCTGGAGTTGAAGTCCAGAATTGTATAGGTTCGCAACAATACAGTGCCTAACTGTTCTAACTATAAACTCTTCTGAGGCCAAACACAGCAAGTTCGTCCGTACCAGCAAAGCTGATATCGAGCGACCGTCAACCATGGGCGCTCACAATGGAAGACCTCGTCTCTCCAGCGGTGCCCTCGCAGCAAGGCTCGGCTCCCAACCCTCGTAATTCCAAAAACGAATCCTATTCCCGAAACCACGTAATATTCTCCCCCTCTACAGATTATTCCGAAAGCCTACCAACCATATTTTAGTCTTTTGTCGTTTGCGAGGAAATACCTATACTCATACAATGGTACGCTTCTGAGTAAAAATCCTTGGAAATAACCCGTCTGCATGTTTTTCGAGGTGCCGCTTCTTCGTTCCTCTCACCTGCGTCCAATATTTGCAAAGTTCGGAAGTATTATCCGGTTATCCTTCCAGCCCCACTACAATAGTGGCCGGCCGTCACCCTATTGCGCTCCAGAGTTCAGGTGTCATGACGTACGCCTAGCTATTTCCTGTGTTTAAGCAGGACCAACACCTGTGCAGGCCTTCCACCCAGAGCTTGAGTTCTGCCTGCCGTTTCACCTCCACTGGCGTTCCAACCTCTACTAGTATGATAATAAAGACACTCCGTCACCTTTCAAGCAATAAGCGTTAACAGTTATTTACAAGGCATATGTGACAATGTCAGTCTCCTTTATATATTCATATATACGATGTACAGCCTATCACAGATACCTAATTGTGTTTGTAAGTCACAACAAAGTATGTGGATGGGTGCTTGTAAGGTGCGATATTATAGCCATCTTACACCATGTTTTCATCCAATCCCTATCCCCTCAGTTGTGGTAAAGCAGGTGGCTCACTTCGGTTCACGAATAGGATGCTAGGAAAATGCCATCAGCCTATCAAGGAGATCGCTTACAAACATTCCAGGTGTGTGTGGGACTTGAGCAAATAGAAGTAACAGGGGATATTGAAAGTATGCAGCGAAAAGGGGCACGTATAGTCACAGGTTACAATGATTTGCCATAGAGTGTTCCGGAAATATTGAAAAACTAGAACTGGCGGACTCTAGAAAATAGACGCCAATTATCCCACTAAAGCCTATTTGCAATTCAAGGACCAGTATTAAATGAAGGACCTGAAGATATTCTCCATCCCCCTACGCATCGCTGTCATAGGGACCATGAGAACAAGGTCTGACCAATTACAACACTCACTGAGGCATTTAAGCAGTCAGTCTCCCGAGACCCCGTACTTGGATTGAAGGGGAAGAATCCCTGCATGTGCTAAGTACCCTCTGCCAGGCACTTCACAGAGAACTACAGAGCGTGTACGTCGATTTACGGGGAGCGTTCGATAAGTAATGCAACACATTTTGTTCTCGGTCAGTTTCGGTTGAAAAAACGCGGAATTTGTTTTGGGAAAACGTGCAATATTTCCGCTTCAACCCCTATAGTTTCTCGAAGTTATGGTAGGTGGCGGCGCTATACGTGGCCTTCAAAATGGCGTCTATAGCGGGAGGTGTGTTCCAAGCTGAGAGCCATCACTGAATTTCTTTGGTGGAAAATCAGAGCATCGCAGATTTCATATACGTTTGCAGAATGTCTCCGGAGACCTGGCAGTGAACAAAAGCACGGTGAGTCGTTAGCTAGGCGTCTTTCATCGTCGCAACAAGATCGCGAAAACATGTCCGATCTCCCGCATACCAGTCGGCTGCACACAACTGTGCAATGTTGGAATACGCTCACGCTTTCATTCGAATTGACCGACGGGTCAGAATCAAAGACCTCGCTGCTCAACTGGACGTCTGTGTTGGTAGTGTCCACAAAACTTCGTTGGGTGTTCGTCCGCATCCGCCCTGCAGTCCGGATCTCGCACCTTCCGACTTCCATCTGTTTGGCCCAGTGAAGAATGCACTCCGCGGGAAGCAGTACGTGAATGGTGGGATGTTTATTGATGCAGCAAGACGTTGGCTCCCATGTGACCAATAGAGTGGTACCATGCGAGCATACAGGCCCTCCCAGTAAGAAGGCACTGAGCGGAGATTGTACTGAGAAATACTCTTTTGTAACCAAATGAGTGAGGAATAATATCTTATATTGGAATCCTGAATAAAACCAACCTGCTTTCAGAAAAAAAGTATTGTACACTACTGGCCATTAAAATTGCTACACCAAAAAGAAATGCAGATGATAAACGGGTATTCATTGGACAAATATATAATACTAGAACTGACATGTGTTTACATTTCGACGCAATTTGGGTGCATAGATCCTGAGAAATTAGTACCCAGAACAACCACCTCTGACAGTAATAACGGCCTTGATACGCCTGGGCATTGAGTCAAACAGAGCTTGGATGGCGTAACAAGGAACAGCTGCCCATGCAGCTTCAACACGATACCACACAGTTCATCAAGAGTAGTGACTGGCGTATTGTGATGAGCCAGTTGCTCGGCCACCATTGACCAGACGCTTTCAATTGGTGAGATATCTGGAGAATGTGCTCGCCAGGACAGCAGTCGAACATTTTCTGTATCCAGAAAGGCCCGTACAGGACCTGCAACATGCGGTCGTGTATTATCCTACTGAAATAAAGGATTTCGCAGGGATCGAATGAAGGGTAGAGCCACGGGTCGTAACACACCTGAAATGTAACGTCCACTGTTCAAAGTGCCGTCAATGCGAACAAGAGGTGACCGAGACATGTAACCAATGGCACCCCATACCATCACGACGGGTGATACGCCAGTATGGCGATGACGAATACACGCTTCTAGTGTGCGTTCACCGCGATGTCGCCAAACACCGATGCGGCCATCATGATGCTGTAAACAGAACCTGGATTCATCCGAAAAAATGACGTTTTGCCATTCGTGCATCCAGGTTCGTCGTTGAGTACACCATCGCAGGCGCTCCTGTCTGTGATGCAGCGTCAAGTGTAACCGCAGCCATGGTCTCCGAGCTGGTAGTCCGTGCTGCTGCAAACGTCGTCGAACTGTTCGTGCAGATGGCTGTTGACTCAGAGATCGAGACGTGGCTGCACGATCCGTTACAGCCATGCGGATAAATGCCTGTCATCTCTACTGCTAGTGATACGAGGCCGTTGGGATCCAGCACGGCGTTCCGTATTACCCTCCTGAAGCCACCGATTCCATATTCTGCTAACAGTCATTGGATCTCGACCAACGCGAGCAGCAATGTCGCGATACGATAAGCCGCAATCGCGATAGGCGACAATCCGACCTGTATCAAAGTCGGGAACGTGATGTTACGCATTTCTCCTTCTTACACGAGGCATCACAACAACGTTTCACCAGGCAACGCCGGTCAACTGCTGTCTGTGTATGAGAAATCGGTTGGAAACTTCCCTCATGTCAGCACGTTGTAGGTGTCGCCACCAGTGCCAACCTTGTGTGAATGGCCTGAAAAGCTAATCATTTGCATATCACAGCATCCTCTTCGTGTCAGTTAAATTTCGCGTCTGTAGCACGTCATCTTCGTGGTGTAGCAGTTGTAATGGCCAGTAGTGTATTACTTATTCAACGCCCCTCCTGGATGGAAATAAAGGGGTCTTTGGTGATAAACGAACTATAAAGTCGCATTAGAAAACATTTTTTCGTCTTTCAAGTTACGAAGTTATTTAGTTGTCGGGTGGCACGTGGACCATGAGCTTTCGACAATGCGACCGACCGCGGCAGCGCTCAAGCGCTCACTGTTGTTCTCTCGGGGGTGCGGGGTTACCGTTACGCGCCCTTGGTCCGAGGTTACCTGCTGGCCACCGTCCCTGTGGCACAGGTAACTCCAAAGAGGGCAGCACTCTGCGCTGACTCGGTCGAACGTAGCAACCGAACAATATGCGACAGTAGCTAGTGGCACAGGTGACGTGGGGGCCGAACTCCAGGGGGCAGCTGGCTTCAGACACTGGCAGTCCAGCTGCGGTCTCCAGACTGTGCAGTGATGGCTATGCCCCCAGCACAGAACGTCACCAACATCGTCGTCTCCCACCTGTCCCACGGAGGGCTCATGTCAGCGAGCGGCCTTAGGCACGGTAAGCACCAGTACAGTTCTTCTACTCCGTCGCAGTCACCCCCACAATATCTGTTTTAGATTTTAGTGACAACTATTTGGCACTATAAGAAACGCAGCTATATGCTGGAATCAGAACGTTAACCATCGTATATCTCCTTAATATTTCGCTGAATAGCTCCCAGCTGTATTGTTTCGTGGTCATGCGTGCTCTTGTAAGGCAAAGGAAGAGCTGTAATGTCGATTCCAGTGTCTTATGGAATGGCGATTTACTTGTCGTTTTTCTCTTTGTTCGTGTTTTACTTGTTTTGACCATCACCGTTCAGACACGAGGATGTAGTATTTATGAAGATGGTAATCTATTGTAATAAACACATCATCATCTTCGGTCTCATAATACAAATATAATAATGTCCTTCCTCAAATCGTTGCTAAAACCGTGTCTCGCGAAGACAGTGCCTCTAGAATATATAACATTATTTGGCTCATGATATATTTATTTGTTGGCGGTAAATTGCTGTATTGATGAGATAAAATCTGTAATTGATACGTAACGTATCAACCCTTAACTGTAATTACTTGTAGACGCAAGGCACTGCTTGATTGGACTATACAAAATCACATATTTTTGTGGCATGTGGTACCTTTTTCTCCGTTTATCAGGAAATGTCTCGTGTTCTTTGACGGCAGCAAAGTTCATTTGGTAATTTTTTGCAAGACAGTCCATACATCTAGATCTAGATGTAGAATCCATTTTTCCCCAAAACCATAAAAAAGGATATCATCTGAAGTCTATACATACCAAATTTCGTGCTCATTAATTCTGTATCGTTTGCTAAATCTCTGTTCACACGCACTTTGTCTCACTGACGCTTCCGAAAGTGATTTTGCTGTTACCTTATGCCGCGAAACAATTTTTCTGCATCTTTAGTCTTCCTGCCGTGGTGATTTGCAGGCTGGTCATTGTTATCATTCCTTGATAACTAACTCCATTTTAGAAACAAAACTGTATTTAAATCACAGCCAGGTCGAAGTGTTTCTTCCTTTCTTCCGCGAATAGGACTTTACATTAACGGAAATCGCCAGCAATGAAATTGCCTTTTTGCCTGTTGTCACCAAAAAAAAAAAAAAAAAAGAAAAAAATTAAGTCGTTGCATTTACCTCGTAACCTTTTGAAAGCAAAACAGTTTACGGAAAAGTTAAATGCACTCCGCTGAATTTTTCAGCGTTATTTAAAACGTCAGTGGTATCTGTACCTTACTTTACAATAAATTTAAGCTTCAGCTTCTCCTTTAAATTACTGATTTACAATAAAATGCCCGAGCATTGTTGATCAGGTCGTTCTGTTATTTTGGTAATTAATGAATCATAAACCACAATAAGACAAAAAAATCTAGTTATGCTAGTCTCGAACATGTCTAATCAAGTCTTTCTGTCATTCTGGCAGTTCATAAAACACAAATCACAAACAGACGAATGGTATTATATAAAATAATGGTACTACATAAAAAAGTATGTTTTTAGTTAATCTCTACAAGAGTAGACTCTTTTGTAAATAGGTTTCTGATGACTGTTGTCAAGGACTTCTGAAAATGACACTTCTAGCGTGTAAATGGCCTTAGTAACTTCCACGCTGTATTTAAAAAAAAAACAGCAAACATCATTATTGTAACTTCAATTCATTCCGACATTTCAAGTTTTAAAATAGATAAAACTTCTACTGGCGTTTATGAGTAGCCCTCTAGACTTCTACTTCCACTGTTAATATCTAAAACATAAGGCAATAAAAAGGCGAAGTGCCTGTAAATGAAATGACCGCCCTTAATTAATCGAAGTAAGTTGCTTCTTGGTATTAAAATTTCCCTTTATACAAGACTATATTATTTAGTTGTAATTTCATCGTTCATGTTACAACTGAATCCGCGCATACTTCGAGGTACATAAAAACAGATCTCGTCTTGAACAGAGTATGTAATTTACACCTTGCAATGGTTTTGGATGCTTTATTCGTTGTCACGCACGTGATTTGTTCTTACATGCACTGAAATAAACGACACTTATGCTTGTGAATTAAACATGTTGGGAATAAAAGTTATTTTCTTTATGGAAACAATACTATCAGGAAAATAGAAAATTATATTGTGCTTAAAGAAGGACATTTAAAGTAGAGTTAAGTGTAACTAATAGAGAAATCCAGTTATCCATATGCCAGTATTTACTCTCCGAGAGTCAAATTTCTCGCTCAAACCAATCTTAAACTAGCACTTTCTGTGGTGATAGGCTACAGTGAAAAATGGAAGTGGTTGTGTGTTGCTGTGGGAAGCGTTGCCACAGTATTGTGAAACTGGGTGGCCGTAGCTTCTGAAATACAGTAAGAAGCTTCATCAGCTCATTACTTGTCTGCACGATGTGAGCAGTTGTTATCACGGCTACTCAAAGGGGACTCTGTACCCCGGCCAGATGAATGTATTTGCTCAACTGCCTGAGAGGTTCTCCACTTCAGGGACGGGGGTGGAAATGTACAGCAAAGATGTGTTGCATAACAACTTCGTGTCACCAGCTTGGGGTCTGATACTATACGTAAGACAGCGACAGATCTAAACAACCAAGGCTGCCTCGGTATCGTGGTCTAGAGCAGGCATCCGATTAAAATTGAACAACGCAAACCTGAAGAACGTACCCGTGTAGCCCCTGTTTCTACATCTACATCTACATCCATACTCCGCAAGCCACCTGACGGTGTGTGGCGGAGGGTACCTGGAGTACCTCTATCGGTTCTCCCTTCTATTCCAGTCTCGTATTGTTCGTGGAAAGAAGAATTGTCGGTATGCCTCTGTGTGGGCTCTAATCTCTCTGATTTTATCCTCATAGTCTCATGTTTGACACTAGTCTATGGCCAAAATAGTTCCAAACACAGTTTCATTATTGCAGAACGAAGGAAATGAAAATGCCATCTATAGAGCGGATTTCAGACTAACAACTGTAATAGTCACTCTCTGAGTCAAGGTTAGAAACAAAGTGGCAATTTCTCGAAGAAGATTATATGTGTATCAGTTGTAGTCGTTAAATAAATTCTACGTAGAGTGTATGATGCACAGTCTGGAGATCAGGACACATAGATTAGGAATTATACGTCGATATCCCCGTCAGGCCAAAAGTTAGATATGCTTTTACTCATCTTCAGTATTCAGTCCTAAATCAGTTCGTCAGCAGTTCTGATCTCAAAGGAGAGTTTATGCCTAATATTCGTATGTTCTCCGACAATTGACGAAAATTAATCATTACTTTCAGAGATGACTCACCTTCTTTAATTTCACTTATTTCAGCGTAACGACAGAAATACAGATTGTAACAGAAAGGTATGGCTAATCTTTCACGAAACATTTGTCAGACATAGAGGACGAAAATCTGTTGGCTAGACATCGGCCCGGTAAAAAACTTTATTTCCATATTAGAGATGAGTTTCTATAACTCTTCAACACATTAATCATGGAAGACACACAGGAAAAGAATGTATCAGCACAGTATGAAACATTTTCGTAAATAAAACGTTGAAAATGTCCTCCGTTAGCAAGGTTACGTGCAGGAACCCGTCGTCGCATAGAATATCTGATGCAGTGACGAATCCCTCGAGAATGGCATATTGTTTGATATCCTTCAGCGGTAAGGGCACGAAGAGTGTGCATACTCTACCGATGTTCCGTACACAAGCTTTCAAGTGCTCCCACAAATAAAAGTCTAGTGGATTTATGTGCTGAGAGCGTGGAGGCCAAGGGATTGGTCCTCCTCTACCTATCTGTCACGGAATCTATTATTTAGAACCACGTGTCTTGTCGCATTCGGAAGGGCACATCCTCTAGCAGAACGGTTAAGGGCGCTCTCTAAGAAATCATGGTAAGTTTCTCCGTTGAGGCTGGGTGGAACAACGTGAGGCCCTAACAAACAGCCATCAACAATGCTGGCCCAAACGTTAACAGAAAATCTTTGTTGGTGACATGATTACACCATTTCGTGAGGATTCTAGACAGCCCATTATACGTAGTGGTCCCAAAAATGAACCTTACGGGACACCCTTCGTGATTTCTCCCCTATCACTTAATTTTTTTTTCTTCTTCCAACATTATTTGAGTATTCAGCACAACTTTTTGCATTCTGTTGTTTAACTATGATTCAAACCATTTGTGTTTTCCGTGATTAATGTCGCTACGAAGAGAACTAGAAAATGAGTTGTAACACAGGAGTGAAGTGTTTCTGGACCCATGTCCACATAACACATTTTATTCCTCTACGTATGAGGAATGTTTCCGAAAGTCTGACAAAAAAGTATTTTCTGTTACTCCCTTATGTGTTATAATTTGGAGGAAGCACCACATTTGGATTTCCTTCATTTAAATGGTGTTTTGTAATTTTCGAAGTACCTTTACTTCCTTAGTAAATCATCCCTCAAGCAGTATCCTATCGAAAAATATTAATTATGTCAGCGGAAGACACAAGCGAAAGGATTTCGTGTTGCAGCTCTTTCGTCAGAAGCGAAAGTTAACACAAATGTGCCTCGTCAGGGATAGGACCGTTTCTATATGTGGGTGTTCATCTCGCAGACTCTTTAATCGCAGAAAACAATGCGATGCAGGATGCTGTAGAAGGAGACGAACGTTAAAAGGTGATGCTATAAACTAATGAGGCGCTCTATCCTTAATAGTTTCTGAAATACCAATGTTTAAAAGCGCCAGAATTGAAACTGTCTTGGCCGTAGTAAATTTAAGAGCAAGTCTGAGTCCGTGTCTCGCACAGCGTTTTAATCTGTCAGAAAGCTTTGATTCCCACGTTTCTTGCACTTTTCCTCGTGCACTTCGGTCTTTAACCATTTCCACAAAAAAATAATGCTGTGGATAAATTCTAACGACCTTGCTGGACACGCAACAACAACGATGAGAAGGATCTATTGCTCATGATTCGTGTGAATGTGGTACTATTCAACAGATAGCGAGAAATATACAAGCGACCCTACCTAATAAGATCCAATAATTGTTCCCAGTGGATCATATTTCAGGTATTTCGGCAACAGATTTTACTAACTGGCGCCGGCCCCGGTGGTCTCGCGGTTCTAGGCGCGCAGTCCGGAACCGTGCGACTGCTACGGTCGCAGGTTCGAATCCTGCCTCGGGCATGGATGTGTGTGATGTCCTTAGGTTGGTTAGGTTTAAGTAGTTCTAAGTTCTAGGGGACTTATGACCACAGCAGTTGAGTCCCATAGCGCTCAGAGCCATTTGAACCATTTTTTTTACTAACTGGCAGAAATAGTGTAACATTAAAACGGTTGCCACCAAGTGAACCAACGAACAGTGTGAAAGCTGCAAATGTTGATACAGTCTAGCGTAAACCTTAACCCATCAGCAAACAGTAGCTGTAGGATCAACTCACCATTAGCAAGTATCCATTAACAGAACTGCTAACACCTTCCTCAATAAACAGCATACGCCGATGGTGACGTGCATGAGGGCCTGCCAATACGTCTTGAAGCAGACTCTTGAGTTTGAATAGCTGCCACTTCTGCAAATGCCTTCTGGAACGTGTAGTTACTATGCTGGAGTCAATACCTCAAAGAATGTTTTTCGCTTCATTTCCACCTTCTTGTTTGCAAAATCCAGCTCCCGCCAATTTTTGTTCACAATAGTGCCGAACAGTGCTATAAATCTTTAACTTGTTGCCCCAAGGACAATGACGAACCAAACAAGCCAATGGAAATGGCAATGACGTGTGGCAAGGGCCTCCCGTCGGTAGACCGTTCGCCTGGTGCAGGTCTTTCGATTTGACGCCACTTCGGCGACCTGCGCGTCGATGGGGATGAAAGGATGATGATTAGGACAACACAACACCCAGTCCCTGAGCGGAGAAAATTTCCGACCCAGCCGGGAATCGAACCCGGGCCCTTAGGATTGACAGTCTGTCACGCTGACCACTCAGCTACCGGGGCGGACAAGCCAATAAAACAAATAGTATGTGATTTGTGCCGACTTTAACTGTACACTGAAAATTTTCAGATTTAATAAGAAGGCTGCTGCCAGAAGAGTCACTGGTGAGCTTAACATGCTGTAACAATGTACTATGGCTATCCCGAAAGTAACAGGCATTTTGTCTATCGTGGCGGTGGGGGTGGCTGCAGCCGCCATGTTGGTGCCATAACATTTCCACATTCAGGACGCTTCCAGCGCTGGTACTGTGTGGGCTATTACTTTGCTTTCTGTGGCGTTTTAAAATGTGCGCTGCATTAAAAAACAATGAGTGAACGAGTTTAGCAATGACACATTTATTTTAGAAATGACTGTGTCAGTTTTCACGGTGGGGACCGCAGTGGTAGGCCTAGCCTTGTGAGGGACGAACTGGTGATGAAAATCAACGACAAAATATGTGAAAATCGTCGTTTCGTGATTACGGAGCTTTCGTAACATTTTCCCAAAATTTCACGGAGTTTGATGCATGAAATCGTGTCGGAGGGACTTGGTTACCACAAATTTTGTGCTAGGTGGGCTCCCAAAATTCTAACGAAGACCTCAAAAAAAAAAAGCGACTGGCTGCAGCACTGACGTTCCTCGAATATTACGAGAGAAATGGTAACAAAATTATCGATCCTGTTATAACTGGGGACGAGACTTGGGTGAAGCACGTCAGTTGTGAAACAAAAAGGCGGCCGACAGAATGGGGACACATAGATTTTCCCCAGAAACCAAAGAAGTGTTTGCAAACACAAGAAAGATTATGGGTAGTGTGTTTTTGACTATAAGGTAGTGATTCCCGTTGATTCCCTTCAACGTGGCACAACAATTAACTAAGAGAAGTGCTGTCAAACACTGAAAAACTTAAGGTGAGCTATATAAAACAAACGTCTGGGAAAAATTTGCGCAAAAGTTTTGTGTTTTCGTGACAACGCACGTCCACACACAGCCAATCGTACCCGAGAGGTCCTGCGGGGTTTTGGATGAGAGGTGTTTGATCATCCACGACACAGCCCGGATTTGGCTTCGAGCGACTACCACCTCCCAGCAATGAAGGCACGGCTCGCTACACAAAGCTTTGATACTGTCGCGGAACTGCACGCCGGTATAAACCATTGGTTGTAATCGCAAACAGCAGATGTCCATAGAGACGCTGTTGCCAGGGTATGATAAGTACCTCAGTTTGAATGACGGTTATATTTAGAAAAATAACTAAAGAGTACACCGTGAAAATACATATAGTAAAATTTTTAAAGCGGCTGTTACTTTCTAGATAGTCCTCGCAGAAGAATGCGCTATACTGGGGCATTCAGTACAAAAATCTGCCGTTATGAGAAGAACTCGTTATAACACTATCCCAGAATCGCCTAACATTGCACACTTTCTCACGAAGAAATTTGCTAACTACAGGAATGTGGAATGACGGTGATTTTGAAAGAATATCCCAATAATATACAGTAAATTTGTACTATTCTCTTTATGAACCACTCGGAATAACTTGTATCAGAATGACAATATCTATGGACGACACATTTCTCAAAATAAAGACAAAAAATGTAAAGATGAAATAATCTAACCGAGAGCTCCTACGGCGTAGGTCATCTGTGTTACACAGTATGATCCACAAGTACGTTCAACTGCCACAAATCACTGTTGTAGCGCATTCAGAACAAACTGAACAGAAAGTAAACAACACGAAAAAACGCGCTCGCGCCAGCTACCAAGATGGAATATAATGCCATTTACTTGGAGGTCAATAGCGAGTCGTAACAAACGTTTTGATTGGTCAGTTCCTGGCCCTCAACCTCGACCTCAACATGCGTTCATTTCAAATTTAAGAAATGTTTCAACCTTAGAAATTTTTGTAACCTCACAAAAATGATATTAATGGAAAGGTGCACTATCAGCAAATCAGAAGAAACAATTACAGGAGCTAAAACAAAAGACAGCATGTGCATAATTCTCAAGTTATTTAAGTGATAAAACTGTGCACTGCAGTGTAATTAGATAATTCTTAATTTGCATTTCTACCTTTAGCAAATACCATAGTTTTGCCTGAGAAATTATTGTTTCTTAGAGTTGTATAACAACAGCAAGGTTTTTCAAATTATGAGTCGGTAACGAAAAAGTAATTCGAAGTGGTACGCAATCACTTTAATATAATCAGCATTCTACGGAATGAACAGTTTACAGTTACTAAATTTGACGAGAAATTCTTACAAAGTAAAAGTTTATGAGATATGCATGTTTCCTTATAGTGGCCACTTTGTGGCTTTTTACCTGCCAGCTGGATCACGTTGTGTTTGCATTCCCATGTGATGTGGCAGTTCATTTCCCTCTTTCCTTTAGACAAATTACAGAGCGAACTTCATCTTCTTGCAAGGTATGTAATTTAAGACACCATTGTGTAGAAATGTGTATTTGAGGTGAACACACATAGCATGTTACAGTTTTTGCACGTTATAAACAAAACTGTTTGAATCATTGCACTATAGCAATCATAGATTGACACATATCTTAAGCCGGCCGCTGTGGCCTAGCGGTTCTAGGCGTTTCAGTCCGGAACCGCGCTGCTGCTACGGTCGCAGGTTCGAATCCTGCCTCGAGCGTGGATGTGTGTGATGTCTTTAGGTTAGTTAGGTTTAAGTAGTTCTAAGTCTAGGGGACTGATGACCTCAGATGGTTAAGTCCCATAGTGCATACAGCCATTTGAACCACATCTTTAGACGACTTACGTTGATTTATGCGCTCCTGTGCCTTCAGTACAATATTTAACTGACGTGTATACACTGTACTTGTTGCACACAATTCAAACCTGCTGCTCGCCAACTCAATCTCCGTCCGGCTCCTCCTCAGCATTATTGAACTGTTCACATGTTCTCATCGCGAAGAGTTTACTCAACATGATAATTATTCCGCTTTTGGGTATTAAATTATTTTAAAAAAATAATTTAACTAGCATGTTGCATGTAAATCGTTCAATAATAACGCAACTTTTCAAACAGGGAACATTTTACACCGAAAAAAAGAAGACATGTGTCTTTGGAATGGGTCTAGCGAACCCAGTGTCACATATATCGCCAAACCTCTTGTAAACGAGGCATGTACAATGTAGATGCTCCGGAAGAGGAAGGAGCAGAAAACTTGAACAGTCTACAAATGGACGCAATGTTGATTCTAAGAATTTAGGGTTACGCATTCGTCTACGATAGGAAATGTCTACATACGGAGAACCTGAAGGTAAGCGAACGGGGTACACTATCGTTTTCCTCAACTCTGATGCGTTGTGGATGTTCTATAATGGACTGAGTGTTTTCCAGTGACTGCAGTGTTATACTGAAAGCAAAGATAATCACTAAGATCTATGATTCAGTTTAAAATGTCCAGTTTTCCTCAACTATTATCTAGCCACTATAACATGACGATTGCGCTTGTGATGGTACAAGCAGGGAAAATCTAGTTGATAGATATTCATTTCTCTCCGAGCGCTGCCAACTTTAAACTATACGCAGTGTGAAGTGGTGCTGTACACACGGTTAAGCAATTTACGCTTTGCAAGCAGCAGACGCTCCATTCCTCGACAGTTTTAGTGTGGGGGCAAGGCCGTTTCCAGCAGACACCGCAAAAATCGTCAAGTTATCGTGGCCAGATAGCACGCAAGCATTGTTCCCAACAAGCGCATTCATTCGTAAAGATGGTAGTGCGCTCACTCACATAAAAATAAATGTCCGAGCTGTGATTAGGAAATGAGAAATCAAAAGTAGTAGATGAGGCTCTCTATTTGAGCCGTAAAATAACTGATGATAGCAGAGGTAGAGAGGATATGAAATACAGACTGGCAATGACAAGAAAATCAATTATGAAAAAGTTGATTTTGTTAATGTCTAATTTCAATTTTAAGTATTAGGAAGTCTTTTCTGAAAGTATTTGTCAAATGTGGAAACGCTGTAGGTACTGAACAGAAATCGGGAAAATAGAAATTTGTGGAACAACTTGACTAAATGAAGAGATCGGTTGAGAGTACATATACTGACGGATCAAGCATTTGTCTGTTTGGTGATGGTAGGAAGAAGGGGGGGGGGGGGGCAGGAGTAAAAATTCCAGAGGGAGACCAATGCTTGAATACACTAAGCAGGTTCAAGTGGATGTAGATTGCGATAGATATTCAGAGATAAAAAGATTTGCACAGGAAAGAATAGCGCAGAGAGCTGCATCAAACTAGTGTTCGGACTGAAAGCCTTAACAGCAACAACAACATGTGCTTTATGGGCATGAGGATCAAACGACACTTCTTACTTTATTTCCAATTGAATACTATTGACACAATTTGTGGTTGTTGTTGTGGTCTTCAGTCCTGAGACTGGTTTGATGCAGCTCTCCATGCTACTCTATCCTGTGCAAGCTTCTTCATCTCCTAGTACCTACTGCAGCCTACATCCTTCTGAATCGCTTAGTGTATTCATCTCTTGGTCTCCATCTACGATTTTGACCCTCCACGCTGCCCTCCAATACTAAATTGGTGATCCCTTGATGCCTCAGAACATGTCCTACCAACCGATTCCTTCTTCTTGTCAAATTGTGCCACAAACTCCTCTTCTCCCCAGTGCTATTCAGTACCTCCTCATTAGTTATGTGATCTACCCATAAAATCTTCAGCATTCTTCTGTAGCACCACATTTCGAAAGCTTCTATTCTCTTCTTGTCCAAACTATTTATCGTCCATGTTTCACTTCCATACATGGCTACACTCCATACAAATACTTTCAGAAACGACTTCCTGACACTTAAATCTATACTCGATGTTAACAAATTTCTCTTGTTCAGAAACGCTTTCCTTGCCATTGCCAGTCTACATTTTATATCCTCTCTACTTCGACCATCATCAGTTATTTTGCTCCCAAAATAGTAAAACTCCTTTACTACTTTAAGTGCCTCATTTCCCAAATTAATTCCCTCAGCATCACCCGAATTAATTCGACTACATTCCATTATCCTCGTTTTACGTTTGTTGATGTTCATCTTATATCCTCCTTTCAAGACACTGTCCATTCCGTTCAACTGCTCTTCCAAGTCCTTTGCTGTCTCTGACAGAATTACAATGTCATCGGCGAACCTTAAAATTTTTATTTCTTCTCCATGGAATTTAATACCTACTCCGAATTTTTCTTTTGTTTCCTTTACTGCTTGCTCAATTTGCAGATTGCAAAACATCGGGGAGAGGCTACAACCCTGTCTCACTCCCTTCCCAACTGCTGCTTCCCTTTCATGCCCCTCGACTCTTATAACTGCCATCTGGTTTCTGTACAAATTCTAAATAGCCTTTCGCTCCCTGTATTTTACCCCTGCCACCTTTAGAATTTGAAAGAGAGTATTCCAGTCAACATTATCAAAAGCTTTCTCTAAGTCTACAAATGCTAGAAATGTAGGTTTGCCTTTCCTTAATCTATTTTCTAAGATAAGTCGTAGGGTCAGTATTGCCTCACGTGTTCCAACATTTCTGTGGAATCCAAACTGATCTTCGCCGAGTTCGGCTTCTACCAGTTTTTCCATTCGTCTGTAAAGAATTCGTGTTAGTATTTTGCAGCTGTGACTTATTAAACTGATAGTTCGGTAATTTTCACATTTGTCAGCACCTGCTTTATTTGGAATTGGGATTATTATATTCTTCTTTAAGTCTGAGGATATTTCGCCTGTCTCATACATCTTGCTCACCAGATGGTAGAGTTTTGTCAGGACTGGCTCTCCCAAGGCTGTCAGTAGTTCTAATGGAATGTTGTCTACTCCGGGGGCCTTGTTTCGACTCAGGTCTTTCAGTGCTCTGTCAAACTCTTCACGCAGTATCGTACCTCCCATTTCATCTTCATCTACATCCACTTCCATTTCTATAACATTGCCCTCAAGTACATTGCACTTGTATAGACCCTCTATATACTCCTTCCACCTTTCTGCTTTTCCTTCTTTGCTTAGAACTGGGTTTCCATCTGAGCTTTTGATATTCATACAAGTGGTTCTCTTTTCTCCAAAGGTCTCTTTAATTTACCTGTAGGCAATATCTATCTTACCCTAGTGAGATAATCCTCTACATCCTTACATTTGTCCTCTAGCCATCCCTGCTTAGTCATTTTGCACTTCCTGTCGATCTCATTTTTGAGACGTTTGTATTCCTTTTTGCCTGCTTCATTTACTGTATTTTTATATTTTTTCCTTTCGTCAATTAAATTCAATATTTCTTCTGTTACCCAAGGATTTCTACTAGCCCTCGTCTCTTTACCTACTTGATCCTCTGCTGCCTTCACTACTTCATCCCTCAAAGCTACCCATTCTTCTTCTACTGTACTTCTTTCCCCCATTCTTGTCAATTGTTCCCTTATGCTCTCCCTGAAACTCTGTACAACCTCTGGTTTAGTCAGTTTATCCAGGTCCCATCTCCTTAGATTCCCACGTTTTTGCAGTTTCTTCAGTTTTAATCTGCATTTCATAACCAATAGATTATGGTCAGAGTCCACATCTGCCCCTGGAAATGGCTTACAATTAAAAACCTGGTTCCTAAATCTCTGTCTTACCATTATATAATCTATCTGAAACCTGTCAGTATCTCCAGGCTTCTTCCATGTATACAATCTTCTTTTATGATTCTTGAACCAAGTATTAGCAATGATGTGCTCTGTGCAAAATTCTACCAGGCGCCTCCCTCTTTCATTTCTTAGCCCCAATCCATATTCACCTACTACGTTTCCTTCTCTTCCTTTTCCTACTATCGAATTCCAGTCACCCATGACTATTAAATTTTCGTCTCCCTTCACTATCTGAATAATTTCTTTTATCTCATCATACATTTCTTCAATTTCTTCGTAATCTGCAGAGCTAGTAGGCATATAGACGTGTACTATTGTTGTAGGCGTGGACTTCGTGTCTATCTTGGCCACAACAATGCGTTCGCTGTGCTGTTTGTAGTAGCTTACCCGCATTCCTATTGCTTTATTCATTATTAAAGCTACTCCTGCATTACCCCCATTTGATTTTGTATTTATAACCCTGTATTCACCTGACCAAAAGTCTTGTTCCTCCTGTCACCGAACTTCACTAATTCCCACTATATCCAACTTTAACCTATCCGTTTCCCTTTTTAAATTATCTAATCTACCTGCCCGATTAAGGGATCTGACATTCCACGCTCCGATCCGTAGAACGCCAGTTTTCTTTCTCCTGATAACTACGTCCTCTTGAGTAGTCCCCGCCCGGAGATCCGAATGGGGGACTATTTTACCTCCGGAATATTTTACCCAAGAGGACACCATCATCATTTAACCATACAGTGAAGGTGAATGCCCTCGGGAAAAATTACGGCTGTAGTCTAGTACCCGTGGTCTAGGGGTAGCGTCTTTGATTCATAATCAAAACGTGTTCGATCCCCGCCACTGCCTAAATTTTGATAAATAATCAGCATTGGCGGCCGAAGACTTCCGGCATAAGAAGTCAGCCTCTTTCAGCCAACGGCCTTGTCAAAGAGGGCGGAGGAGCGGATAGAGGTTCAGGGCACTCTCTTGTCCTAGGGGTGGGAAATTGCCCGTAAAGGCGGAAGAATCAGCAATGATCAACTACATGAGGATGCAGAAGGCAATGGAAACCACTGCATTAAAGACACGTAACGTGTATCCACAGGACATGTGGCCTGTAACTGAAGAAGTGTCATGATGACCTCTCCATTGGCAAAAGATTCCGGAATAGTCCCCCATTCGGATCTCTGGGAGGGGACTGCCAAGGGGGAGGTTACCATGAGAAAAAGATTGAATAATCAACGAAAGGATAACGTTCTACGAGTCGGGGCGTGGAATGTCAGAAACTTGAACGTGGTAGGGAAACTAGAAAATCTGAAAAGGGAAATGCAAAGGCTCAATCT
The DNA here is from genome assembly GCF_023898315.1 of Schistocerca nitens. Classification (NCBI taxonomy): domain Eukaryota; kingdom Metazoa; phylum Arthropoda; class Insecta; order Orthoptera; family Acrididae; genus Schistocerca; species Schistocerca nitens. The sequence goes on along the minus strand of NC_064614.1, from coordinate 566,330,748 downwards.
AGATATAGTAGGGGTCAGTGAAGTGAAGTGGAAGGAAGACAAGGATTTCTGGTCAGATGAGTATCGGGTAATATCAACAGCAGCAGAAAATGGTATAACAGGTGTAGGATTCGTTATGAATAGGAAGGTAGGGCAGAGGGTGTGTTACTGTGAACAGTTCAGTGACCGGGTTGTTCTAATCAGAATCGACAGCAGACCAACACCGACAACGATAGTTCAGGTATACACGCCGACGTCGCAAGCTGAAGATGAACAGATAGAGAAAGTGTATGAGGATATTGAAAGGGTAATGCAGTCTGTAAAGGGGGACGAAAATCTAATAGTCATGGGCGACTGGAATGCAGTTGTAGGGGAAGGAGTAGAAGAAAAGGTTACCGGAGAATATGGGCTTGGGACAAGGAATGAAAGAGGAGAAAGACTAATTGAGTTCTGTAACAAGTTTCAGCTAGTAATAGCGAATACCCTGTTCAAGAATCACAAGAGGAGGAGGTAAACTTGGAAAAGGCCGGCAGATACGTGAAGATTTCAATGGTCAGACAGAGATTCCAAAATCAGATACTGGACTGTGAGGCGTACCCAGGAGCAGATATAGACTCAGATCACAATATAGTAGTGATGAAGAGTAGGCTGAAGTTCAAGACATTACTCAGCAAGAATCAATACGCAAAGAAGTGGGATACGGAAGTACTAAGGAATGACGAGATACGTTTGAAGTTCTCTAACGCTATAGATACAGCAAGAAGGAATAGCGCAGTAGGCAGTACAGTTGAAGAGGAATGGACATCTCTAAAAAGGGCCATCACAGAAGTTGGGAAGGAAAACATAGGTACAAAGAAGATAGCTGCGAAGTAACCATGGGTAACAGAAGAAATACTTCATTTGATTGATGAAAGGAGGAAGTACAAACATGTTCCGGGAAAATCAGGAATACAGAAATACAAGTCGCTGAGTAATGAAATAAATAGGAAGTGCAGGGAAGCTAAGACGAAATGGCTGCAGGAAAAATGTGAAGACATCGGCAAAGGTATGATTGTCGGAAGGACAGTCTCAGCATACAGGAAAGTCAAAACAACCTTTGGTGACATTAAAAGCAACGGTGGTAACATTAAGAGTGCAACGGGAATTCCACTGTTAAATGCAGAGGAGAGAGCAGATAGGTGGAAAGAATACATTGAAAGCCTCTACGAGGGTGAAGATTTGTCTGATGTGATAGAAGAAACAGGAGTCGATTTAGAAGAGATAGGGGATCCAGTATTAGAATCGGAATTTAAAAGAGCTTTGGAGGACTTACGGTCAAATAAGGCAGAAGGGATAGATAACATTCCATCAGAATTTCTAAAATCATTGGGGGAAGTGGCAACAAAACGACTATTCACGTTGGTGTGTAGAATATATGAGTCTGGCGATATACCATCTGACTTTCGGAAAAGCATCATCCACACAATTCCGAAGACAGGATGAGCTGACAAGTGCGAGAATTATCGCACAATCAGCGTAACAGCTCATGCATCGAAGCTGCTTACAAGAATAATATATAGAAGAGTGGAAAAGAAAATTGAGAATGCACTAGGTGACGATCAGTTTGGCTTTAGGAAAAGTAAAGGGACGAGAGAGGCTATTCTGACGTTACGGCTAATAATGGAAGCAAGGCTAAAGAAAAATCAAGACACTTTCATAGGATTTGTCGACCTGGAAAAAGCGTTCGACAATATAAAATGGTGCAAGCTGTTCGAGATTCTGAAAAAAGTAGGGGTAAGCTATAGGGAGAGACGGGTCATATACAATATGTACAACAACCAAGAGGGAATAATAAGAGCGGACGATCAAGAACGAAGTGCTCGTATTAAGAAGGGTGTAAGACAAGGCTGTAGCCTTTCGCCCCTACTCTTCAATCTGTACATCGAGGAAGCAATGATGTAAATAAAAGAAAGGTTCAGGAGTGGAATTAAAATAGAAGGTGAAAGGATATCAATGATACGATTCGCTGATGACATTGCTATCCTGAGTGAAAGTGAAGAAGAGCTAAATGATCTGCTGAACGGAATGAACAGTCTAATGATTACACAGTATGGTTTGAGAGTAAATCGGAGAAAGACGAAGGTAATGAGAAGTCGTAGAAATGAGAACAGCGAGAAACTTAACATCAGGATTGATGATCACGAGGTCAATGAAGTTAAGGATTTCTGCTACCTAGGCAGTAAAATAACCAATGACGGATGGAGCAAGGAGGACATCAAAAGCAGACTCGCTACGGCAAAAAAGGCATTTCTGGCCAAGAGAAGTCTACTAATATCAAATACCGGACTTAATTTGAGGAAGAAAATTCTGAGGATGTACGTCTGGAGTACAGCATTGTATGGTAGTGAAACATGGACTGTGGGAAAACCGGAACAGAAGAGAATCGAAGCATTTGAGATGTGGTGCTATAGACGAATGTCGAAAATTAGGTGGACTGATAAGGTAAGGAATGAGGAGGTTCTATGCAGAATCGGAGAGGAAAGAAATATGTGGAAAACACTGATAAGGAGAAGGGACAGGATGATAGGACATCTGCTAAGACATGAGGGAATGACTTCCATGGTACTAGAGGGAGTTGTAGAGGGCAAAAACTGTAGAGGAAGACAGAGATTGGAATACGTCAGGCAAATAATTGAGGACGTAGGTTGCAAGTGCTACTCTGAGATGAAGAGGTTAGCACAGGAGAGAAATTCGTGGCGGGCCGCGTCAAACCAGTCAGAAGACTGATGACCAAAAGAAAAGTTTCACCTTGCTTTCAGCCGTTACCAGCACAGCAAGGCCGTTTTGGTTAGTGTTACAAAGCCAGGTTAGTCAATCATCCAGACTGTTGCCCCTGCAACTACTGAAAAGGCTGCTCCTCTTCAGGAACCATACATACGTTTGTCTGGCCTCTCAACAGATACCCCTCCGTTGTGGTTGCACCTACGGTACGGCTATCTGTATCGCTGAGGCACGCAAGCCTCCCCACCAACGGCAAGGTCAATGGTTCAGGGGGGGGGGGGGAATCTGTGGTATTAGCAATCAAGTACCCGCCATGACCGAAACGATGCTAGTGTCAGTATGGTCTCACTATCTTCGGGCATCTACGCAATTAATGGCATGGCGTGTCAGTTCCGTTAATGACGTACAGTGTTGCACAGATTTATTGTAACACGCTATTTCTAGCATAGATTCGCTGGTAAATGAAATCTTGTTCACTTAACTGCCGTTAGACAGATAATAATCACAATGATCGCCGTATTTCACACCTAGGGTATGTTATCCAGCTTTCAAAATTGTAGTGCACATTGGAAAAGAATGGAGGGCCCACAAACCTTCCCTCCGTTCCTCGAGGAACAATTTCTTCAAGCGTAATGCCGATATTCTACCAACGTTAAAAGTCGCCGCCCTTCCGCTGTACGCCCTCATTCACTCTTTATTTCACTTGCTGTAGCGCTGTTTTCTCTGAGATATCGATGGTCGGGATTTGTAACCACATGTCCCCAGCCACTTTGTTGGCCACAGTAGAAGATAACGTCAGGGAGGTATTATCGATTCAGTTTTGACTCTATGGAGACCACAGGCCAAGAAATGCCAAACAATGCAGAGAAAGGAAACCTTCATCTCTCAAATAGCTTTAAATTCCGACATCTTATCATTCAGTGAAGATCAAGTTCTAGGACACTTCAAAACGACGCACATAAAATCGTCTTGGTAAGTAATAAAGCTCTAACTGTTTACAAACGTTTTACCCTGTGCTTGCCACTGTTGTACCTTATTTGTGCTGCTGTCCCATGAAATTTAGGCTTCAGTGTCTCCAAAAAACCAAATAAAAGAAAATGAGTATGACGTACATACGTAATGCACAGACGTTCGTACATTAACTTTTGTTTCCATTAACAACACTGACTTCACTGTCTGGAGAAATAAATTTATTGTGAGATTAAAAGAAGATGTAAGACGAGAGTTTCTAATCCGGAAACAGGGTCAGAGAATAATGAGGAAGGCAATCGACCGTGGCATTTGTAGAAGATTCAAATGGCTCTGAGCACTATGGGACTTAACATCTGAGGTCATCCCCTAATCTTAGAACTACTTAAACCTAACTAACCTGAGGACATCACCCACATCCATGCCCGAGGCAGGATTCGAATCTGTGACCGTAGCAGCAGCGTGATTCGGGACTGAAGCGCCTAGAACCGCTCGGCCGCAACGGCCGGCATTTGCAGAAGTGCCACTCCATAATTTGCTGGTATGAATCAGGGAATCTCAACTGCTGACGGAGCGCTGTGAAAATACATACGTTCCAAACACAAATTTTATTGATTTCTGGGTATCAAGTCGTGGCTTATACTATGTCCTTACATATGAGAGGCGTTCAAAAGTACTGCAACCATTTTTTTTCTCTGCCTGTTCCGGTTGAAAAAATAAGGAATTTGCTGTGGGAGACTGTGCAATATTCCCACTTCAGTCCTATAGTTTCACGAAGTTCTGATTGGTAGCGGCGTTCTACGTACCTTTCAAAATAGCGTCTGTAAGAGGGGTGCGTTCCAAGCAGACAGCTGTCATTTAATTTCTTTTGGCGGAAAACCAGAGCATCGCAGATATTCATAGGCCCTTGCAGAATGTCTACGGAGGACTGGCATTGAACAAAAACACAGTGAACTGTTGGGTAGACGTCTGTCATCACAGCAAAAAAGTCGCGCGAACCTTTCCGGTCTCCAATGTGCCGGCCGCCGCAGACAACTACTACTCCTGCAATGTTGCAACGTACGGACACTCTCTTTCTAGAGGATCAACAGTTCACAATCAGACACGTCCATCCTCCACTGGATGTCTCTGATAATGGTGCTGACACGCTCGTCCACAAAACTTCTACAGACAGTTCTTCTCATCCACCCTACAGCCATGATATCGCACTTTCCGTCTTCCATCAGTTTGGCCCAATGAAGAATGCTCTCCGCGTGAAATAGTACGTGGATGATTGGAATGTTATTAATGCAGCAAGTCGTTGGCTCCGACGTCGACCAGTACAGTGGTACTGTGCGACCGTACATGCCCTCCCTATTTGGTAGCGTAAGGCAGTCGCACTGAACGGATGTTATGTTGAAAAATAAGATTCCGTAACCAAAAGATTGGGGAATAATACGGTGTACTGGGACCCTGGGTAAAATCAACCTGCTGTCAGAAAAAAAGTGTTGCATTACTTATTTAACACCCCTCGTATAATTTTGTTAGACTGCGATTTTCCCTTTACATACCGGTGGTGTTTGATATCACGTATCGCGATATAATATTGTTGAACACGCGACATTTTCTTTTGACTAGTTATTGTGCTTACAGTTCCGTTGTAATTAAAGCACTCCTTCACTGCTGCTTTTAAATCGACCTCCTTTTACACTGACTTGTTTTGCGTCCAGACACAGATACCACGTCGTATTTAAAAATACACTCACGTTCTTCAGAAAACCGAACACATTAGACGACTAGAGATAGGACGTTCTTATGCACAGGACATGTACATTAGTATGTTCTGGAGAAACGATTAGCATTTCAGTCACCTCGGTTCAAAATGTGTCCTGTTGCCTAGTAGGCACAGGGTCCGTAATGAATCATGATAACTTGTTCCATGAGTGATGACATCGACGCGTATGAGGCGCGAATGGCATCCTGTGATATAGCTGCATTCACCTAGTTCCAAAGTTCATCTGTGGTGGTTGGCATTGGGTCATAGCGCTGCTCCCGTCGTTTCACCATAACCCACACGTTTTCCATTGGCGACAAGTCTGGTGATCGGGCGGAACACGGCAAAAGCCTGACATCCTGTGGCAGCAGTGTTCGTTGTAGTGTAATTATATATATATATATATATATATATATATTTATAGTCTGTGTGTGCGTGTGTAAATATGAATTAATTATCTGCATATAGTGTAACTGTAATGTGTTGTATGAAATTGTATTTTAAACAAATAGTGGTTAATTGTGTTTTATAACGGATCTTCTTATAATCTTTTAAACTGTAAAGATGTTAACACAGACTTATTACACCCAAAACTTCGGTGTGCTAAATAATTGATTATAATTATTTCCTTTTATTGAAGTTACGTTATCGTGTAGGTACATTCTTGCACACCAAAGCAAAAACAACATATGAACATGATGCATGACCTCTTTCGTCTCAGGGGTTGAAACTTTAGGGTTCGTATGTAAGTATTTTTATTAGTAGCACACTGGTTTGTTAATTTTGACTGCATCGAGCATATTTAGTTATAGCTTTCCCTGTAATGGCGCCTACGTGAAATATGACGTACTCGACATTAGTGGCCCAGTGCGGCAATATTTCCATCAGAAAATAAAAATAATGACTGATATGCTTTAATATTTTCATAAATGCGTAATATAAATTAGTTATCTGAATAATACCTGGGCTAAAACAACCGTAATCACCAGAACTAGTTGTACCGACCGTAGTGGCGGACAACAACAGGATAAGATCGTAACTGATAAAACTTCTAATGCTGCAGGAAAGGATACAATTCTTCTATAAATAAAAAATGGTTTCAGTGGTAAAAAAAGAACATTTTGCGCTCTGAAATTTATTTAGATATATTAACAATTGCTAGGCTATTACATACCTCTTAAGATGGAAAGAAAGAAGAGTGCGTCTTCCTTGGTCAGCGGTACTGCTCGAAAAGGTACAATGTCATCTCTTTTATCAGACAAATGAAAGTTAACAGAGTGTATGTTGTCTTCTTTAATCATAGTCTACACAGATGATAAATCGTGCTTATTGTCTTTGTCCTTCTCACTCTACGCACTTCACATGAAAAAATGTCAATGTTTTTTACATATTGCAGAAAAAATATAAAGTCCTTTATTCAAGTATGTTCCCAGGGAAAAACACGCCAGGAGACGGCACATACCCCAGAACTGTTTACGACATTAAAATGAAATTTTATGGCTTAACAGGCCACGTACGTCAGATACAAGTTCATCTCGTATATTGCATATACACTCCTGGAAATTGAAATAAGAACACCGTGAATTCATTGTCCCAGGAAGGGGAAACTTTATTGACACATTCCTGGGGTCAGATACATCACATGATCACACTGACAGAACCACAGGCACATAGACACAGGCAACAGAGCATGCACAATGTCGGCACTAGTACAGTGTATATCCACCTTTCGCAGCAATGCAGGCTGCTATTCTCCCATGGAGACGATCGTAGAGATGCTGGATGTAGTCCTGTGGAACGGCTTGCCATGCCATTTCCACCTGGCGCCTCAGTTGGACCAGCGTTCGTGCTGGACGTGCAGACCGCGTGAGACGACGCTTCATCCAGTCCCAAACATGCTCAATGGGGGACAGATCCGGAGATCTTGCTGGCCAGGGTAGTTGACTTACACCTTCTAGAGCACGTTGGGTGGCACGGGATACATGCGGACGTGCATTGTCCTGTTGGAACAGCAAGTTCCCTTGCCGGTCTAGGAATGGTAGAACGATGGGTTCGATGACGGTTTGGATGTACCGTGCACTATTCAGTGTCCCCTCGACGATCACCAGTGGTGTACGGCCAGTGTAGGAGATCGCTCCCCACACCATGATGCCGGGTGTTGGCCCTGTGTGCCTCGGTCGTATGCAGTCCTGATTGTGGCGCTCACCTGCACGGCGCCAAACACGCATACGACCATCATTGGCACCAAGGCAGAAGCGACTCTCATCGCTGAAGACGACACGTCTCCATTCGTCCCTCCATTCACGCCTGTCGCGACACCACTGGAGGCGGGCTGCACGATGTTGGGGCGTGAGCGGAAGACGGCCTAACGGTGTGCGGGACCGTAGCCCAGCTTCATGGAGACGGTTGCGAATGGTCCTCGCCGATACCCCAGGAGCAACAGTGTCCCTAATTTGCTGGGAAGTGGCGGTGCGGTCCCCTACGGCACTGCGTAGGATCCTACGGTCTTGGCGTGCATCCGTGCGTCGCTGCGGTCCGGTCCCAGGTCGACGGGCACGTGCACCTTCCGCCGACCACTGGCGACAACATCGATGTACTGTGGAGACCTCACGCCCCACGTGTTGAGCAATTCGGCGGTACGTCCACCCGGCCTCCCGCATGCCCACTATACGCCCTCGCTCCAAGTCCGTCAACTGCACATACGGTTCACGTCCACGCTGTCGCGGCATGCTACCAGTGTTAAAGACTGCGATGGAGCTCCGTATGCCACGGCAAACTGGCTGACACTGACGGCGGCGGTGCACAAATGCTGCGCAGCTAGCGCCATTCCACGGCCAACACCGCGGTTCCTGGTGTGTCCGCTGTGCCGTGCGTGTGATCATTGCTTGTACAGCCCTCTCGCAGTGTCCGGAGCAAGTATGGTGGGTCTGACACACCGGTGTCAATGTGTTCTTTTTTCCATTTCCAGGAGTGTAGCTGCATCAGCTTGAGGTTGCAAGGTTACACAAATTTTGTATTTAATTTAGTGTAAAACAGCTTTTTGGCCATTGCAGAAAATATTTGAATTATTCCTGTCTTTACTAGTGGTGTTTGTTAGTTACTATGATGTGTTGCCAAGGCAGATGTAGTCCGGAAAACACTTTATAGACTTCCCGGGACTATATTTGTCTTTGCTCCCCCATTTGGGTTACGGGACTGCGGAAAACGCGGAATTAAAACCACCCTGGAGCCTAAACACCACGTCACCTGACGTGTGATAAACAAACTAAATTTATATGTTGCAGTTTTTTTTCACAAACGTCAATAGTTTCTATATATGCGACTGTTTGTAACATTAATTGAAAAACATCACTTCTTTGACAAAGTTTCAAAATTTATTGAAGGTCATCAGTTCAGTCCAATATTTTGCGTAAAAGTTGTCATACATCTGAAAACAATATAATTGTGGTAAAAAAATGAAATGTCGTATGGCTAGGGCCTCTAGTTCGCTTGGTGCAAGGCTTTCTAGGTTACGCCACTTCGGCGACTTGCGTGTCTATCAGGATGATATGATGGTGATGACAACACGACACCTAGTCCCCGAGCAGAGAAAACCTTCGACCCATCCGGGAATCGAATCCGGGGCTCTTGCATTGCATTCTGCTGCACTGACCACTCAGCTGTCGAAGCGGACTTGTAGCTAAATATCAGTTCGTTTACAATATTCTGGATAAACTCGAAGTTTAATTGAAAATAAATGTCAAGCTTGTGTGGCATATTAGTAACGCTTTCGTCGAATTCACAGTCTTCATTACTGCTTTTCGTTATTACGCGATATCGATGGCAGACAGCTCACGCAGCACGCCCATCTGGAACGCGCCGTCTGCGGTTGCAGATGTGACCCGGCTACGGGACATCACATTGCATGAAAAAACTAACAAGCGTAATCAGCTCACACAGCTTATACTTCGCTAACCAGAAAGGAAGAGAATTAGATTTGTTCCGATTTGCACTACACTCGCTCGTAGTTTTTAGTATTTTAATGTTTGTGTGTGTCTGTGTTATCACTAGGTAGTCCAGCTTAATTCGGCAGAAGCAGTGTAATTGATAATGTACACTGCACCACAGTTCACTGTTTATCGTGCCTATAAGCGTTGCACATGTGTGCATTTCATTACGTTAACATTCCGTTATGTTTTGCTGCGCGCCGCTACGACGCGACGATTTCAAAACAATAGTTGAAGGCCATTGCACTTATACAATCTGTGCCATAAGGTTTGACAATGCACGCCCATTCCGACGCAACTTCAGTCCTACATTAGTTTTGGTTGTTATTCTACATAGTTCTGAAGTTAGTTAATAATTGAATGTCCTTCATTCAAGTAAAGAGTTTGAAAGGCACTTATAGAGCGTCTTTTTCATCAGTGATCACATTCATATGCAATGTTTTATCGGTCCACTTACAGATTTGCACTATAAACTTCGTTCATACACAGTTCATATTTAGCATAAATCAAGTAAGCACTATCCTTTTTTACGTACTTTAACGTGGCACTATCACACATTAGTACAGTCTTTGTCCAATTTCATAAGTCACATTTAGTTTCGATTGGAGCCTTGTCCAATTTCATTAGTCACATTTACTTTCGATTGGAATACATCTTGTCAAAATGTACAGTTGGAGTATTCTTTCCTTACTGTCAATTACAATTCTAATTTGCCTCAAAGAAAAGTGTCTTCTGTGGAAAGTAAGACCACTTGATCACACTAGACTACAAGCACCGATTAAGTTTTCATTCGTACAGATCCATACCTTCGGCCTCTGCCTTTGACGTAATAAAAAGAGTACCCGTATCTACGTATTTGTTTCCTGACAGGAAGCTCACACGCGAGAAAAAATTAAAAAAACACTCTATCTTAAACGAGTCTAAACACGACTCAAATGAACAAACGATCAAAACTCGTCCCGAATTGTGTCTCTATCAAGCGGTAGACACCGATCGGTACCCACAAGTCTACATTACTTGCGCCTAGCCTACGTGGTACACATATTCATAGTCATAATATGAGTTCAGTATATTTTCCTTGATATTCATTTACTGCGTGTCTTACATAATACATTCATGTCATCACATTTATACACAAATAATAGAAGAATGACATAATTACATGCAAAAACAAGTTGAATGCTAAATTCACGAGGTCAGTGACTATGGTTTCATCACAGGCAAAAATATTTATTTAATGAAGGTTCTTTAAAGAGTCTGACTCGAATGTTTGTAGTACACAAAGGTTTGCACACTTGAAGAGTGTTTATTTGCACTTGAACTTACACCTACTATGTACATAATATACACAAAACTTACTTATTAGCAAAGTGAGAATAACTACTAATTACTATTTACATGGATCACAGTGAAATGTTGATTATTAAATTACAAATCGCTTTACGTCAGCGTGAGGGTCCTTTTACCTTCAATTTGTCTGGGTTTGCGAGAGCACAACATCCGTCATGTGGCAACAGCTCTGTATACAGTAAGTGCCAGTTTTTGTCCTACCTTTTGAGAAGTGAAGCTTTAAGATGCAATTTCAACAAGACTAAATCTCCTATCTGTTAGGACTGGGGCTTAGAAATACTTTTGTCTTACTTGCTGTTTCTGATACCGGCTTGTTTCGCAAGGGTGCTAAGAGCTTGTTCTACATTAGTGTTCTGTATTGCAGAGCCTCCCTGTATCCGAGGTAAATGATCTAGCCATTCATTTGGCTCATTATCTACGTAAGTCAGTTCCGAAGTAGAGAATCCTGTCGAAGTGTGGGGCAAATGATTATAGATGGTTTCAAAAGAGCCGACATAATCTATCCACTTAGTTTTCTTAAAAGTAGCATAGGTTATAATGAAACGATAGAATTTCTCAAAAATTCTTTCAACGGGATTGCTTTTTAAATTGAAGAGTGGAATTAATATGTGTTTGATGCCATGCAACTGCACGGTAGCCTTCCATTTCTTGCTGTTGAAGTAGAGTGCATTATCAGAAATTATTGAGTCGGATTTACCGACGGACAGAAATTAATCAGAGATGATCTTGCTCAGGATGGTAGTTGAATTTGTGGATTTGACAGTATATAACTTAATACATTTACTAAAAATATCCTACAATGCTACAGGCTACTTCATCCCTCCTCTAGCCGTCGGTAGGGGGCCTGTAGCATCAAGGGCAGTTAATTGTAAGGATTTTACAGGTAGACTAGGATGTAATTCAGTTTTAGATCATACATTGTTGGGCTTGGTTTTCTGACAAATGACACAGGGTCTGATTAACTGTTGTATACGTCTCTTTAAGTTAGGATTATAACAAAAGCTGGCCATTTTGCTTGCACATTTGTTAATACCGAAATTCTTCCAGGAGTGGTGTGTATACCAGATAAAATTGTCTAAATTGTCTGGTGATATACAGACGCACCAATTGTCTGTGTTTACGTCCTGTCTGAAGAATAACCCTTCGTCCTACCATTCATATTGTAGGTTAAATGCGCTCATGGGAACTGCCTTGATAGTCTCTTTTATGTTTCGCCATAGCTGATCTGCGTCCTGCAGTTGTGCTACGTTCCTACACATGTTTAAGCATCGCTGTCTGTAAGCGCATCTTGTACCAACAGTACTGGGAATTCTGTCGATCTCTCGACCCTATCTGGGAACACGGCAGATCCTGTGGAAGGCGAGACAAAGCGTCTGCAACAACGTTATCCTGCCCCCTCACACGGCAAATTTCGAAATTATAATCCTGTAGCGCCAACGTCCAACGTTACAGTCGGCAACTTAAAGACTGATGGTCGCAAAAGACCTTCACATGCTTTCCATACATATAATAATGGCACTTTTTGAAGGCTCACACAACCGACAATGCTTCCAACTGTGTCGCTGTGTAGGCCCTCTCACATCCTGACAGTACTCTGCTTGCAAACCTGATAATTCGCACTTCCCTCTTTCCCGACGATTCGTCAGTCTGGAAAAGGCAAGCGCCTAAACTGTAAGATGAGACATCCGTTGCAAGACAAAAATTTTTATCCATGCTGAGGTGTTGTAAGACGTCAGAATTTACAAATGACTGTTTGATTTTATCAAAGTCATCTTTACACGCATCAGTCCAACACCAATGTGCATTCGTCTTTAGAAAACTCAGCAGTGCCTCACTACTGAAAAACTGCACGAGGGTGAAGCGCCTAAAGAAGAAAACAAGTCCCATAAAAGCTTTGAGTGCCTCTTGTTTCTTGGGTATGGGAACTGTTTTACTGCGTGCATTTTTCCCGGTTCAGATGCTATACCTTGGGACGAAATTATATGGCCCAGGAATTTTATTTCATGCTATCCGAACTTAGATTTCTTTAAGTTGGCGGTTACGCCTGTGCAAACTTAGCCAACACTTTGTCAATCAATTCTAAGTGTTCCTGCTAAGTGACTGGGCAACGTTTACATCACAATAACCTTCCTCTGGTCGGTTGTTGTGTAAAAACAAAACATTCGGTCGTACGCATTTTTCCTTGACAGCATGGCAGTACTTACCACGAATGTCAGCTGCTTTTACAAGATCCAGTACAATCTTTTCTAAATGGTCTATTACGCAAAGAAGCCCGCGTGAGAAAAACGTGGTTCAAATGGCTATGAGCACTATGGGACTTAACATCGGAGGTCATCAGTCCCCTAGAACTTAGAACTACTAAAACCTAACTAACCTAAGGACATCACACACATCCATGCCCGAGGCAGGATTCGAACCTGCGACCGTAAAAGTCGCGCGGTTCCAGACTGAAGCGCCTAGAACCGCTCGGCCACCGCGGCCGGCCCCGCGTGAGAGGTCGGGTGTGCGTCCTTCCCGCGCATAAAGTCCCATCGCAGGATTACAGGAACTGGCAAATTATTTACTACTAGAAAAGTGCAACAAATGGGTCCTTTTCTGCCTTGACCAGGAGTTTAATCACTTGGCTTTTAGCGCTAGTAGCCCCAACAACTTTACCATTTTGTACGGGGAATGGAGGCAAACACTTGACTTGATTCATACGTTCGTAGAAGCTGTAATCCATAACTGAAATAGACGCTCCGGTGTCTATAACTAATTGTACATCAACACTGTTGATGGGACCGTTAACAGCGGCTTGTACCACTTCCGCTTGGTCTTTCGTACAATTACTGGTTTCCTGAGACAACTCCTGCCTCAGGTCATACCCGACATTGTATCGCAACATGGCTAAGTGTCGCGAAACTTCCTGGCAGATTAAAACTGTGTGCCCGACCGAGACTCGAACTCGGGACCTTTGCCTTTCTCGGGCAAGTGCTCTACCATCTGAGCTGCCGAAGCACGACTCACGCCCGGTCCTCACAGCTTCACTTCTGCCAGTATCTCGTCTCCTACCTTACAAACTTTACCTTTACCTTTCATCCCTCATTATGGCTAAGTGTCGTTAACTTGTACCTTCATTCTGTGCCGCGACCGACTGACGAAGGCCTCCAGGGCTTGCCCACATTTTGACGCCTGCGAATGTTAACTTTGCTCAGCCTTCCGTCGCGTCCCCAATGCGTACACTGTGCGATTCCGATTGATGCGGTGATGCGCATGCTTGCGGCGACTGCCGTGTAGCTGTTGACTACTGCCTGGCATCGGTATTGCCTTCACCTGATTAATGTGCATGTTTTGTGGCTGCTGTGGTGGCGGCGCTGTGGTCCCGGGATTATCCCACGACCCGTTTGCGCTCCTCATATTTTTGTTGCGGTTGTTGTTATCAAAACCGAGTTATTTCGTCTCTTTCTGTTACAGTTGTTGTCGCTACCGTTCTGGTTGTTTCCGTTGTTGTTATTGGCAGCTTTGTAGTTACTACTATTGTTACTAGATTTTGGACTACCGTTATTACTCTAACCGTCGTTTCCGGTGTTATTTTGCCTGAAACCGCAGTTTCTGCGGTTATCATCATTACGGTAACTATTATTGTTCCAGTTGTTGTCGTTCGATTCTTTGGCGCACTCCTGTAAAAGGTCCAAAGAATCGATTACTGACAGAAAATTCTCCAGGGCGTATGGGGAACGTTGACTAATTTCTCTCGTGTATTTATGGGAAGACGAGCTTGTAATATTCTGAGAACGTCACTAAGAGATCGGTTCATCCTAATAGTTGGTCATGTTAATATATTTCTCTAAGTATTTTCTCAGATTTCCCGCTTTGGGATTGTATAATTCTGGGCTGTATATAAGCCTTCTACGACGTTCGTGCACACATGTAGACCAGAACCGATCTAAAAAGCATTTCTCAAAATCCAGAAATATGTTGTATGTCTCTGCATCCCGAAACAGTGAAACATTATAAAAACTACTGCACTGCATTACGAAGAGTTATTGAAAAGTCCAGAATTATGTTCATTATGTCTGAGATTAGTACATCTGATAATAAAATTAAAACAATTTGGAATATTGTGAAAAGGGAAACAGGACAGCTGAGAGCACAGGAAGACTGTATTTGTATAAACACAATGAAAAATTTGTTAACAAGAAGTCAGAAGTAGAAAACATTTTTGATAATCATTTTTTAAGTGTTGTAGAGAAAATAAGATCCAGCTAATCATTAGAAAATGCAAGGCAGTCTATAGAAGAGGTAGTACCTATGCAATTTGATAAAATTGAAATTCACCCCACCTCTCCTACTGAAATTAGGAAAATAATAAAGTCACTCAAAAGTAGAAGCTCACATGGAACAGATGACATTTCGAACAGAGTACTAACAGCTTGTTCTCAACAAATAAGTAGGTTTCTCAGCCACATATGTAGTAGTTCACTGAAACAGGGCATTTTTCCAAATAGACTGAAATACGCTATTGTTAAACCATTGCATAAAAAAGGACATAGATCTGATACTAACAACTACCGCCTAATCTCACTTCTGACAGCTTTATCCAAAATTCTTGAAAAAGTTATGTATTCAAGAGTAGCATCACGTATTTGTAAAAATGAAGTACTAACAAAATATCAATTTGGTTTTCAGAAAGGCTTTTCAACAGAAAATGCTGTATATGCTTTCACTGATAAAATATTAAGTGCATTGAATAACCGAACATCACCCATTGGGATTTTTTGTGATCTCTCAAAGGCTTTTGATTGTGTGAATCACAAAATTCTTCTAGATAAGCCAAAAATTGTGGTATGAGTGGGACAGTGCACAAATGGTTTAATTCATACTTCACTGGAAGAATGCAGAAGATTGAAATTAACAGTACAGATATACTGCAAAAACTACCTCCTCTAACTGGGAAGACAGCAAGAATGGTGTTCCACAGGGTTCAGTCTTGGATCGCTTATTGTTCTCAACGAATTGCCACTTTACATTCATGAAGATGCAAAACTAGCTCTGTTTGCTGATGATACAAGTATATTAATCACACCCAACAAGCAAGAATCAGCTGAGGAAACTGCAAATAATGTCTTTCAGAAAATTAATAGTGGTTATCTGCAAATTGACTCTCACTAAATTTTGAGAAAACGCAGTTCATACAATTCTGTAGAGTAAATGGTATAACACCATTGATAAATATAGACTATGAACGGAAGTCTGTTGCTAAGGTAGAACATTCAAAAATTTCTGGGTGTGTGCATTAATGAGAAATTGAATTGGAAGAAACACATCGATGATCTGCTGAAACGGTTAGGTTCATCTACTTATGCTATTAGGGTTATTGCAAATTTTGGTGATAAACGTATCAGTAAATTAGCCTACTATGCGTATTTTCATTCACTGCTTTCATATGGCGTCATATTTTGGGCCAATTCGTCATTAAGAGAGAAAGTATTCATTGCACAAAAGCGTGTAATCAGAATAATAGCTGGAGCCCACCCAAGATCACCTTGCAGACATTTATTTAAGGAACTCCGGATATTCACAGTACCTTCGCAATACATATATTCACTTATGAAATTTGTCATTAATAACCCATCCCAATTCAAAAATGACAGCGAAGTGCATAGTTACAACATTAGAAGAAAGATGATATTCACTATTCTGGATTAAATCTCACTTTGGCACAGAAAGGGGTGAATTATGCTGCCGCAAAAATCTTTAGTCATTTGCCAAATAGTATTAAAAGTCTGACAGATAGCCAACCATCATTTAAAAGCAAAATAAAACAATTTCTGAATGACAACTCCTTCTACTCAGTAGATGAATTCTTAGATATGAAATAGTGACTGTAAAATAAAAAATAATTATTTTGTGTAAAGAAAACTTATGTTAAAGTATCACGTTCCACATCATTACCAAATGTCGTATTCATGATCTATGGAACAAGGATTGAAGTATGTATGTTTCTTTATCTCTCTCTGGATAGTATCCCTCAGCTGTGTACTCATTTCGTCCACAGTTGAAGTGACGTTTTTCATTTCATCTTCTAAAGTGTCATGAATATTCTCATTCCCTCCAGATCTGTCGTCAGTCTTTTCACTTCATCCGGCAAGTCTTTGTAGCTAGTTTGCAAAGTAGTGATGTCATCGCGAATACTATCTAGATATTTCTTAATATTCTCACGATAGCTTCATTACGAGCATCTAAGACTAAATGTAGTCTTGATACTAACTCCTCATCTCGAGCAGTTAGTGCTTGATTTAGTTGATGATCATTTCTTTGTCCCTAAGCTCCTGCTTAGCGTCTCGCTCTTTTTCTAGTGTAGCCTGTTTGGCTTCACGCTCTTTTTCTAATAAAGCCAGTTTTTGTAATAGGATAGTAATTAAATCTGTTCCTGGTACATTCTGTGTTAGAGGATCAGCTGACGATGCCCTCTGCATAGAAATATCGATAACATTTTCACTACTGGACAAAGTAAACATTTCCTTTGTGTACTACGTCCTGCTCCGAATCCGGAATACTTTTATCTATACTTTGGGTTTCTGCATTCCCATATGAGAATTGCAGTTGTCGGTAAAGTCTGAATCATTGTGCTATCTGTTTCCTGAACCCTGTCATTCTGCTCAGCGTCAGGGATTTCCTTTCGCTTTGATCTAACCATTGTGTTAAGCTATTATTAAACTTCACATACAATACACACAAAATACACAAAATACAATAAAGAAATTACAACTAAACACACAAATATTTGAAGAAAATTGTTTATCGGATGCTGTTTAAGTCGCTGCAGTAGTAGAAGACTGTCTCGCAGCTGATATTTCGCACGTAACTCAAACTGCGTGTATCTACAGCCAGTTAAAAGGTTCAAATGGCTCTGAGCACTATGGGACTTAACATCTGAGGTCATCAGTCCCCTAGAACGTAGAACTACTTAAACCTAACTAACTTAAGGACATCACACACATACATGCCCGAGGCAGGATTCGAACCTGCGAACCTAGCGGTCGCGCGGTTGCAGACTGAAGCGCCTAGAACCGCTCGTCCATACACGCAGTTAAAAAACATGCTGTGTGCTTATATATCCCTACCTGTGATAGTTGCTCTGAATGATGCTGTGATTCAGTTCAGTACAAGTGGTGATTTGATTTCGTTTCCTTTACTTTTCTTGTTCTCAATTCATTTAAATGTCATTCTCAATTCATTTAAATGTCAAAGTTCATGGAAAGAAAATACGTATTCCTTAGCATGGCTATACGCATACCAAAACGTAGATGAATATTGTTTGTCTGGCACCACTTTGGGTGCCAGTGCACTGTAATTACATTATATTTATTTATTGTTTGTGTGGTGCAAATGTAAATGAATGATCTGTGTGTAGTGTAATTGTAATGTATTGTAAGAAATTGTCTTTCAAACACATAATGTTTAATTATTTTTTATCACAGATCTTCTTAAAATCTTTTAAACCGTAAAGATGTTAACACAGATTTATTAAACCCAAAACTTCGGTGTGCTAAATAATTGATTATAATTGTTTCCTTTTATTGAAGTTGCGTTATCGTGCAGATACATCACTGCACACCAAAGCAAGAACAACATATGAACATGATACATGATCTCTTTCGTCTCAGAGGTGAAACTTTAGGGCTCGTATGCAAGTATTTTTATTAGTAGCACACTGGTTTGTTAATTTTGATTGCTTCGAGCATATTTAGTTGTAGCTTTCCCTGTAATGGTGCCTACGTGAAAAATGACGTACTCGACAGTAGTGGCCCAGTACGGCAAAATATGCATCAGAAAATGGAAATAATGACCGAGATGCTTTAATATTTTCATAAATGCATAATCTAAATTAGTTATCTCAATAATACCTGGGCTAGAAGAACCATAATTACCGAAACTAGCTGTACCGACCGTAGTGGCGGATAACAACAGGATAAGATCGTAACTGACAAAAATTCTAATACTGCAGGAAAGAATACAATTCTTCTATAAATAAAAAATGGTTTCAGTGGTAAAAAAGAACATTTTGTGCTCTGAAATCGATTTAGATATTTTAAACATAGCTGCACAACAGCAACGGTTCCACGTAATAAAATTATAAACAGCCGACCAGTTGCAATGGATAAAGAATTCTTTACCTAGGTTTCAACAAACTTAAATTTGTCTTCTTCAGAAGGTGGCCTAAGGACAATGAACATCATAGCTTACATTAGAAAGGTATGATACTTAAATCAAGAATAGATTTTAACACAAATTAGAGAGCTCTTGCATTACAGAAATATGAGAACGACGACTGGTACTTACGGGTCTCAACACCAAGAAATAATTAATGTAAAATAATGAAATTTCGGGAATACTTTTTTCTAGGTACCATATTTTAGTGATTAGCATTGCAAGATCACAGGGTAATGTAAGAGCGATATAAGCAATTGCAAAAGTGAAATGTTGGTATATTAATAACAACCACCAGAATGTTGTATGCAAACATGCACACGTGCATGCATTGTGTTGTATAGGTGCCGGACGTCAGTTTGTGGGATGGAGATCCATCCCTGTTGCACTTGTGTGTGAAATCTTATGGGAATTAACTGCTAAGGTCATCAGTCCCTAAGCTTACACAGTACTAAACCTAAATTATCCTACGGACAAACACAAACACCCATGCCCGAGGGAAGACTCGAACCTCCGCCGGGACCAGCCGCACAGTCCATGACTGTAGCGCCCCAGACCGCTCGGCTGATCCCGCGCGGCCCTGTTACACTTGGTCGGCCAATACAGGGACTGTTAATGCTGGTATGCATGGAGTTGTCGCCCGATGATATCCCGTATGTGCTCGATTGGGCACAGATCTGGTGATTGAGTAGGCCAAGCCAACATGTCGACACTCTGCAGAGAATGTCGGGCTACAACAGAGATATGTGGGTAGGCGTTATATTGTTTCAAAACCCCCGATGGAATGCTGTTCATAATTGGTAGCACAGGGATCGAATCGCCAGACTGACGTACAAATTTGCACTCCAGCTGCGTGGAATAACCACGAGAGTGCTCTTACTGTTACACAAGAGCCGGCCGAAGTGGCCGTGCGGTTCTAGGCGCTGCAGTCTGGAACCGCGAGACCGCTACGGTCGCAGGTTCGAATCCTGCCTCGGGCATGGATGTGTGTGATGTCCTTAGGTTAGTTAGGTTTAACTAGTTCTAAGTTCTAGGGGACTAATGACCTCAGAAGTTGAGTCCCATAGTGCTCAGAGCCATTTGTTACATACAGAAGATCGCGCCCCATGTCGTAACTGCAGATGTAGGCCCAGGGTGTCCACCACGCAGACAGGTTGCTTGCAGTCCCTCAACTGGCGTTCTTTAACCAACACACGGTCATCACTGGCACTGAGGCAGAACCGGCTTCGATCACGAAACACAACAGACCTCCAACCTGCCCTCCAATAAGCTCTTGCTTGATACCACCGAAGTTGCAGATGGCGGTGGTTTAAGGTCGGTGGAAGGCTCGCTACAGGGCGTCTGGGCATCTGGCTTGCAGCTGTCCTTGAAGTAACCGATTTGTAACAGCTCGATGTGTCACTGAGGCGCCATCTGCTGCTCCAATTGCTGCTGCAGATGGCGTACAATCCACCAGAGCCATAGGCCGAACACTATAGTCTTCCCTTTGGGTAGTGCCACGTGGCTGTCAGGAGACCGATCTTCTTGCGACGATACATTCCCGAGACTACCGCTGCCAGCAGTCATGTACTGTGGCTACACTCTTACCAAGTCTCTCTGTAATGTCGCAGAAGTAACATCCATCGTCTCGTGGCCCTATTACTTGACCCCGTTCAAACTCGGTGAGGTGCTGCTAAAGACGTCTTTGTCTCATTAAAGTTAGTCTTGATTGACATCGACTCACCACGTCCATTTTCAAAGGCAACTAACGCTCACTATCGTTACGGTGTGTGTTTAAAATAAACCAGATTGCATCCTGACATTGGTGCTAAACTTTCGTTTACGTCGCACAACTCCTTCTTGTTGTTGCGATTTTTTTCCATCACCGTTTTCAATGCTCAATAGCAGAAAAATGGTTCAAATGGCTCTAAGCACTATGGGACTTAACATCTAAGGTCATCAGTCCCATAGACATAGAACTACTTAAACCTAACTAACCTAAGGACACCAAAAACATCCATGCCCGAGGCAGGATTCGAACCCGCGACCGTAGCCGTAGCGCGGTTCCGGACTGAAGCGCCTAGAACCGCTCGGCCACCCCTACCAGCACGAATGTAGTGTGTGGACATTAAGTTGGCAATGTGGTTCTCACGGGGAGCGTGCAAGGGATAAATCCCTGCAGTCGCTCTATCCTCTGTGCCCTCGGTGGAGCCGACACGGTAGCTCACCGTCTTCGGTCAGCCGGCGCTCAATAGCAGCTAATGTCTTTATTTTCTCTGGATTATGATTTAACAAAATACTCATTTAAAATAACAGATTGGCGTAAATGATGCCGTTCTTGAAATAAAACTGTTGGATCGTGTGCATTTATCTAAGGTCAGTGTTGAAAGAGACAACTAGTTTATTATAAGTATTTCGCCAAAGTGCTGCTGATGAAAACGTATGATAATAATGAAAGAATTAATAGTCTGCCCTTCCGAACTTCGAAAGGTATGCCTTGGCTATGAACAAGCCAACAGTACATGTAAATATTTGCAAATGAATGTATCGTGCTTAACAAAAATGGTTCAAGTGGCTGTGAACACTATGGCACTTAACATCTGAGGTCATCAGTCCCCTAGACTTACAACTACTTAAACCTAGCTAACCTAAGGACACCACAAACATCCATGCCCGATGCAGGATTCAAACCTGCGACCGTAGCAGCAGCGCGGTTCCGGACTGAAGCACCTAGAACGGCTCGTTCACAATGCCGGCTATCGTGTTTAACCTCAAAAACTGTTTGCAAGTTCCGGTTGCTAGAGGGGTAAAAGGCATGTACAAAGTCTTTAACTGAGAATAATGCTTTGGTTTTTATACGCTCAATCCTATTTTGGTAAGTTTTTGGTACAATAATCAAGAGACATTACCGGAACCGGCTACACTTTCTTTTTTTTTCGCAACGACAAGCTTAGACGCCTCAACGACTGCGGCGTGGACGCCTGCATTGCTTTTGGGAGCCCTCTCTCGGTTCCCTTGCGCGTCGCTGCCGGGAAGTCGGCCCGCGCCCCTGCAAGTAAAGTCAAGTGTCGACGGACAATGGTGGCAGACGCGACAGCCCGCGGACAGCAGCTGCTGAGGCGGGCCTTGTTTGCTGGCCGCTGGCTGCTCCTTATCTCCCGCCGGCAGGCCAGTTCAGGGCGAGGCCTTTGACGAGACACGTAAAGTGCATCTAATATCGACGTAACGTCACAGCCGCTTATTTTATGGGCCTCTACCCCTGTCCTTGGAAACTTGCAAAATCGCTTCAACCACGTGTGTCCACAGTATCAGTCTTCACCGCATGTGCCCAATATCGTTCACAAGAAATAACGCTTTAGTCTTAGTTCTCGTTGTTTCTTAACGCTACTAATACTTCGCGTTGATTTGTTATACACTGAAGAGCCAAAGTAACTGGTACACCTACCTAATATCGTGCAGGACACTCGCGAGCATGCAGAACTGTCGCAACACGACGCGGTATGGACTAATGTCTGAAGTAGCGCTGGAGGGAACTGACACCATGAATCCGGCAGGGCTGTCCCTAAATCCGTAAGACTACGAGGGCGTGGAGATCTCTTCTGAAGTGCACGTTGCAAGGCGTCACAGATATGCTCAATAATGTTCATGTCTGGAGAGCTTGGTGGCCTGCCTAAGTGTTCCTGGAGCCACACTGTTGCAATTCTGGACGTGTGGCGCGTCGCATTGTCCTGCTGGAATTGCCCAAGTCCGTCGGAATGCACAACGGACATGAATGGATATAGGTGCTCAGACAGGATGCTTACGTACGTCTACATACGAGTCGTATGTAGACGTATCATGGGTCCCATATCACTCCAACTGTACTTTCCCCACACCATTACAGAGCCTCCACCAGCTTGAACAGTCCCCTGCTGACATGCAGGGTCCATGGGTTCATGAGATTGTTGTGGTATCGATAGCAACGATGCCACGGCATAGTTTCATAAGTTGGCACTATGAGACACCGACGACAGCGCACTCTAGCCGGAGCGGGAGAGCTCTACGAGCTCAACTCCTGATTCTGCCCATTTCATCAACAGCAGACAGCCGTGACACTTCGCTTCAGCTTCGCACCTCAGGGCAAAGTTATGTATTACTCTTGTTGCTAAAGTAAAGGTGATTTTAATTCACACTGCAGTACCGAGAGATTTTAACCTTTTCCTGCTCCTACCCACGCGCCGCCTTCCAGGCAGTATACAAACGTTGTCTCCATACCCGAAAGGAGACTCGTCCGACCAGGCAACATATTTCCAATCATCAACAGTCAAATGTTGGTGCTGACGGGCCCCGGCGAGGGGTAAAGCTTTGTGTCGTGCAGTCATCAAGGGTACACGAGTGGGCCTTCGGCTCTGAAAGCTCATATCGCTGATGTTCCGTTGAATGGTCCGCACGCTAACACTTGTTGATGGTCCAGCATTGAAATCTGCAGCAACTTGCGGAAGTTTTACACTTGTGTCACGTTGAACGATTCTCTTCAGTAATCGTTGGTCCCGTTCTTGCAGGACCTTTTTCCGGCCTCAGCGATGTCGCAGATTTGATGTTTTACCGGATTCCTGAAATTCACGGTACACTGGTGAAATGATCGCACGGCAAAATCTCCACTTCTTCGCTACCTCGGAGATGCTGTGTATCATCCTCGTGCGCTGACTATAGCACCATGTTCAAACTCACATTAATCCTGAAAACTTGCCACTGCAGCAGCAATAACTGACCTAACAACTGCGCCAGACACTTGTCTTATGCAGGCGTTGCCGACCGCAGCGCCGTACTCTGCCTGTTTACATATCTCTGTGTTTGAATATGCATGCCTATACCAGTTTCTATGGTGGTTCAGAGTATGAACGAAATGACGGAAATGACCAGTCAGATGTTGCGTATGTAAACATTTATTTACTACTAACTTTTATGAAGCCCAAAGATAATCTCTAGAAGGGCTGAAGAATCGAGAAGTGAAAACATAAATTGAAATGATTGTCGCCAGCAATGCTATGTTGTTTTAGCAGAACGACATGACTATATTTTGTCTTAATGTAATGATGGTAGCGACAAAAACTGCATATTTTAGTAACAGGTAGGATTCAAGCATTTCGTGATATGTTGACGTCGTTATTTACAAACATTTGCTGCAGCACAAAATAGAAAATAGTTCAGACCAGTTATTAAACTTTACAAATACTTAGTATTTGATCAAATGCTACACTAAACTTAACTGTGAATACACTTGTTGTAGCCGGGAACTTTTTATTACACACTATTGCAATTTCGGCCTTAGGCCATTATTAAAGCCGTAATATCAGCACTTGATAATGGTCTAAGGCCGAAATCGCAATAGTGTGTAATAAAAACTTACAACAGTCACTGGCGTAGAGATGATGTCCTTCAAAAACTTAACTGTGTATTGTCCGTCACCGCAGCACAAATCACTGACTCGACTGAAATGCGTCTTTTTAATGACAAAATGCAACTGTCCTTCCAATACTCTTTTTTGAATATAAGTATCCCAACATTTTCCTGTTCATTTCGTAAAAACTTTACTAAGCTCTGAAAATATTTGTCAGTTACTGAATTTCCACTTCTTTATGTATTATCAATTGATGATACGCTTATTATTGAAGCACTTGTGCGTACGGACAGGAAGAAATCGCTTTGTTATTTTTGCTCATAGTACTGTTATTTTTGCAAATGTGTTGTTACTTTTTGCCACTTCAGGCGTTATTTTTTGTCAATTTTGGCGCTATTTTTTGCCAGTTTTGTTTGTATTTTTTCACTGCTTATTTTTTGAAGCACCGTGCGTTCTTTTTTTTTAAGTCTTACTTCAGTGTTTATCAGCATTTCGTTGAAAATTAAAATGTACCAATCAATTACGTTATGATTATTGATGACACTTATCCTGTGCAATGACTGCAAACCTAAAATGCCGTTACTGACAGTTTTCTTTCTTATATTTGTGTACTACCATTATATGCAAAGTAACCTGCCGGCCGCGGTGGTCTCGCGGTTCTAGGCGCGCAGTCCGGAACCGTGCGACTGCTACGGTCGCAGGTTCGAATCCTGCCTCGGGCATGGATGTGTGTGATGTCCTTAGGTTAGTTAGGTTTAAGTAGTTCTAAGTTCTAGGGGACTGATGGCCACAGCAGTTGAGTCCCATAGTGCTCAGAGCCATTTGAACCATTTTTTTTGCAAAGTAACCGATGCGCATCGCTTAAGGTATCTCTAAAACGTGTCATTATTAATACAACGCACAGTGTAAAAGTGTTGGGAAATGTGACCTCGGCGGATAAACCAGTTGAAGAAATAGAGTTCGTTGGAAATTTCGTATTTTCATCTGATGCCACATCTAGAGCATCAGTTCTTTAGCGGTAAATGAAGGGATATATTTAACTGATACAGGAACTTCAACCTTGAGAGAAAAGTTAGGATCTTATTTCAGTGTCAAATACTATTAGGTGTATAACTTTACTTCTACCGTGTTTCCTAGAAGTTTGAACCTTTATTGTGAATCTCGCACAAAAAAGTATTGAGCATCATTGGCTACTATTTTCTCCCATCTTTCGGGTAGCATGTGCATCCCGCGATGGAAGAACTGGTTATCTTTGGAGGGGATCCATGAATCGATTCAATTTTGCATTTGTTCACATGGGCTGGTCAACCAGGCCGTGTGCCGTTGATCGAGAAAGGTGGTAGCCAAGGAAAGAAATGTCGGGAGAATACGGCTGACGGTGTATGACTTCCCATTTTCCGTTTTCAAGCATGTTTTGTGGGGTTTTGCGATATGGGGTCGAGCATTGTTAAGCTGCAAAATCACCTTCTCATATCTATCGCTTTATTTGATCGATTGTCATTCAGTGCTCGGCTCAAAAACATCAATTGCTTTCGATAACGGTCTCCTATGACTGTTTCCGTCGGTATTAGTAGCGTCGAAATCCTTCTCTCTTACACAGCCATGCCGGTCTTTCACATCATAATCACCGCTTTTGAAGCACATTCTTTCACTAATAGCACCTCACCATAGATCTTACCCAGTATTTTATGAGCCTCAGCCATAGATTTCTTCATCTTAAAGCACAAAATTGAAACTTCCTGCGAATGACGAGAATTAGGCTTGTACGTTGAAATATTCAATTGAGAATAACTGTATGATGCCGAGCGGTTCTAGGTGCTTCAGTCTGGAACCGCGCGACCGCTACGGTCGCAGGTTCGAATCCTGCCTCGGGCATGGATGTGTGTGATGTTCTTAGGTTAGTTAGGTTTAAGCAGTTCTAAGTTCTACGGGGACTGATGACCTCAGATGGTAAGTCCCATAGTTCTCGGGGCCATTTGAACCATTTTTTTATGTTTACAAACGCTTAAGCTTATTGTATGACGCTTACGACCTACCACCTGGACCACCACCAGCTGCTCCTGCCATCTATTGCAAAACTGCGGAAGCAAAGTTGTAGATCTAATACAAGTTACCAGTATTAATAAAAGCGGTTTCTTAGATTTGCGGCATTTTTACTCAGAAGCACAAATAGACCGACATTTCGTAAAAACGGTCGATTTCCCGTTATGTCGTTAAAAGAGCTCATTTCGCTTAGTTTTCGCGTTATCGTGTGCTCGAAATTTTTTTCCTACTCTTGTGTAAATAAATATGATTATTTCCTCTCATTCTTCATCATTTCATTCCTGCATTTGCCTGAAGCGGTTTACGGAAATCACGGGAAATGTAAACCAGGATGGCCGGACGCTGGTCTAAAAGCAAAGACTTTGGGTGCTTAGTATAGTAGTTTTGCCAGAGTACATCCAGAGACTGAGTTAGTTTCTGTTCTGTCTCTGCAAAGACTACCCTTGTGTTGCTATTGCAGTATTATCCGCGTATATGAAACATTGGCGCGATTTGGCATTGGCAGGTCATTTGCGTACACGTTGTACAGTATTGGTTTTAGTCTCTTGAGATGTCGTATAATTGTCTGCCGCTATATGCGACTTTCAGGTCTACTAGGGCAACTCCACCATTCTACTGTAGTTCAAAGACGTACTTGATGTATAGCGTCAGGATTAGGAGTAGTATAGTACTTAATTTTCAGGCCAGAATGCTTCATGATTGCAAGTGAATTCCTCATTTTACATCTACACGACTATACTGTAATTCACAATCAAAGTTCATCGAATCACCTCCAAGCTATTTGGTTGCCGTTCCACTATCGAATAGCGCGCGGGAAAGGCGAACAATTAAATCTTTCGTGCGAGCTTTGATTTCTTTTGTTTCATTACAGTGATCTTTTTTTTTCCCCTATATAGCTGGGTGACAACATTTACTTTGACATTCGGCGAAGAAAGTTAGTAATTGAAATTTCGTGAAAAGATCCTCCCGCAACAAAAACATTTTTGTTTTTATGATTGCCACCCCAACTTCTATATCATATCCGTTGCTCTCTCTCCCCAATTACGCGATAATACAAAACGAGCTGCCCTTGTTTGAACTTTTTCGATGCCTGCCATCAGTCGTGTCTGGCACGGATCCATTACCGTGCATCCCGGGTTCGATTCCCGGCGGGGTCAGGGATTTTCTCTGCCTCGTGATGGCTGGGTGTTGTGTGCTGTCCTTAGGTTAGTTAGGTTTAAGTAGTTCTAAGTTCTAGGGGACTTATGACCACAGCAGTTGAGTCCCATAGTGCTCAGAGCCATTTGAACCATTACCGTGCAGCAATACCCTAGAAGAGGACGGACAAGCGCGATGTCTTTAGTGAACGTCAGATTCAAGTTGTTCATGATCCCGAGGACCGTCAGGTGTTCCAGGATCTTAAAGGCATAGCACAATATTGACGCAATCACGAAACTTCTCGTGTCGTATGGTTCGTTCCCTTACCTCAACAGAGATGTACCAGTCGAAGGTGACCATAGTGCCTAGAAGTTGTCCAAAGATTTAATTTTTCGACTCGCAGTTGATTGACAGGAGCTGCCTGTGTTGTGCTGTAGAAAAGGTGAATCAATCTCTGAGGAAATGGTTTCCACTCCCCGGATCCTGTACTATGGGTTTTAAACTCCGTCAGTCGGGGATTTTGGCGTGGAGCAGTAGTTGATTTCATTTTTGTGAATTCACTTTTAGAGCGTGTGGGATGTCCACCGGCGCCCTCCTGGAGTTTCCAGGCTCGCTTTGGGTTCACACGGCACTGAATACACAGAAGTATTTACTGCCACGTGGACGTGAGTTATCAACGTCATGGGCACACTGCCATATCGAACTAACAGGGCGACTACAACATTTAGGCATACACCAGTTTAGTCGCTCCATCGATCTCGTAGCTTTGCCTATATGTTACTAGGACAGGACGTATAGGAATTTAGTTATTGCTCGTAATTTTTTTTTTAATTTGGATGCATTAATTTACTTGTAAGACTCTAACAAACTTCATACAATCTTTACTCTAAAACACATTTTACTCTTTTTACGTAAAATGCTTATGGATTTGTTTATTAATCCAAGAAGTCCTCACATTTGTAAGGCCCTGGTACAGCAACCTTCTATTGTGATTAATACTGAAAGACAGTCTTAGCTTGCAGACTGCTATGTTTTGGTTCAAAAACTACGCTTTTCAAGCGGGTAGACCATCATCAGGTTATCCGGAACTGCAATGAAAAACGGTCATAATGAATAACCGGGTGTTATCCTATCCTGAGCTTCTACTCGTGTACTCAACAGTGAAAACCAAAATCGTACATACGTGAGACGTAAAGGATAGGGAAGCACGTAAAAATGTAATGAATGCCAAAAAGCATTGCCGGCCGCGGTGGTCTAGCGGTTCTGGCGCTGCCGTCCGGAACCGCGGGACTGCTACGGTCGCAGGTTCGAATCCTGCCTCGGGCATGGGTGTGTGTGATGTCCTTAGGTTAGTTAGGTTTAAGTAGTTCTAAGTTCTAGGGGACTTATGACCTAAGATGTTGAGTCCCATAGTGCTCAGAGCCATTTGAACCATTTTTGAACCAAAAAGCATTCGTCAAATACGCCTAAAATACCCGGTAAACGAACGTGAAAAACACCGTAAGGGACAATATAAAAACCACGAAGAACAAACCTACAGGAGAGTACTTCTGTAGATTTATTCATGGTGGTTTTTATACTATCTCTTACGGTGTTTTTCACGTTCGTTTATCGGGTATTTTAAGCGTGTTTGACGAATGCTTTGTCGCAGAAGTTATAAAATTATTTATGTGCTTTCGTTTCTTTTACGTCTTACATATGTACGATTTCGGTTTTCACTGTTGAGTATAGCATCTCAGGATAGGACCACGTCCGGTTTTTTATTATGTCCACTTTTTATTGTACTCCCAGGTACCCTAATGATGCTCCAAGCGGGTGAAACACGTCATTTTCCATCCAATAAAGAACATTCTGCTGCATAAGACTGTCTTTTAATTTTAACCAAGATATGCTCTTGATAGATGCAGTATGACTTACTTACCTGTTACATTCCCGATTGCTCAAGTGACGTCAGTACTTGATGCCGACGGAGCTGCGCAGTAAACGTGGCTAGCGGTGTGTTCTCCACAGCACGTAGCCGGGACATTCTCCGCTGTGCATCGTGGCATGGCCTTTCCGCTACGCGCGTGAACCGATCCGCACAGTGAAGCATCACACTGCATTAGCTTCGTCTCTAAACTGTGCAGCGCCTCGACCAGGACACTAAAATCAGCTGCTCTGTGAGCTGGCTAGACTGCTCTGTAAATTACTGTAGAAGAGAACCAGACTGAACGGAGCTCGAGATTCTTTCTAATGTTTTGGTAACGTTGCTAGTTGTTCAGCTTAACACGTTTCACTAAAGTGTCTTCTTTCTAGTCACGTTTATCACTCTTTTGGTATGAATTCCTTTGGTATATTGTTCGAACGACAGCAAAATCACATCAGAACTTTCCCCCATGAATATCTGTGTACTGTCTTAGAGTGTTCGGTGTTACTGGCGTCTGCAGAGCATCCACCTACGGAGTACACGGTAGCGGACGCCAGCTGCCACCGCTGCAGCAGACTGCTGTGTGACGACAGCTGTTCTGCGGTTAGCAGCGTTGTCCACGTCTGCACTACTGGGTAACCGGCGGAGGGTCTTGCAGCGACTGTAATGCTCGGTTTACACTAGCAAGTTATTGCAGCAATTTACTTGCGCGGAGGAACTTGCCGCGCGATTTGCGGTGTAAAGCCGGCCAGTGTGGCCGAGCGGTTCTAGGCGCTTCAGTCTGGAACCGCGCGACCGCTACGGTCGCAGGTTCGAATCCTGCCTCGGGCTTGGATGTTTGTGATGTCCTTAGGTTAGTTAGGTTTAAGTAGTTCTAAGTTCTAGGGGACTGATGACCTCAGATGTTAAGTCCCATAGTGCTCAGAGCCATTTGAACCATTTTGCGAGTGTAAACATATCGCCAAGTCGACTTGCGACTGTAGAAATTTATTGCGGAAGTGACTTGCTGCACGTTTTCCGCTTCCAGTGTGAACACCACGCAAGAAGTATCTGCAAGTAACTTGCAGCTTTTAGGATTTATTTGTATTTCCTGCAAGTAGGAAGCGCAAGTTACAGTAAGTATGTCGTCTCCATAACTTTAATATTTAACATTTTACTTAATGTGGTGACTTAATTTTATGCAACCATCTTACGTGTTATATGCAAACAAATTTCAGAAATGGAGGAGAAACGAGAGTGGATGAAGCAGGATACAGAACATTTTATTGAAGCCGTGGAGAGCTACCCCGAAATACGGAACGTGCATAACCGAGACTTTAAGGATAGAGTGAAGAAGATGAGCGCATTAAATGAAATCTCATCGATATTCGACACATCTATAAAAGAAGTACATAGAAAGTAGCATAACTTGAAGACACAACCCCTTTGCCACCTACATCCACTCGCTTGTTGTTTTAGGAGCCTAGGAAAAGACGATGTGTAATTGTTACATGTTCTATTTACTTAGCTTATCACTTTCCATTTTATGAGCATCAGAAAAAAAAATATTTTTATAAGCATATCATTCTGTAAAATGCAGTTTATTTCAATAAAAATTTAATTTCATTGTTGTGTTTTCACATACCTTCAAATAATTTTCCCTTTTCAAAACGTTAAAAAAGGCTCTACATACATCGGGTACGATCAGAGAAATCGTGCTGACGGGAATATGAAACAAGTACATTAGGGACTTGTATGAGTCTCCTACAAAGAAAAGATTTCAAAATTCAAACTTTGGCTCTGAGCACTATAGGACTCAACTACTGAGGTCATATCAGTCCCCTAGAACTTAGAACTAGTTAAACCTAACTAACCTAAGGACACCACACACATCCATGCCCGAGGCAGGATTCGAACCCGCGACCGCAGCGGTCGCGCGGTTCCAGACTGAAGCGCCTAGAACCGCACGGCCACTTCGGCCGGCAATTCAAACTTTTTTGTTGTTGTTGTTGTATGTTTCACATAAATAAATGAAATGCCTATTTTATTCGTAGCTCACCGGTAGCTATAAATCATAGAGTGACTAGCAAACGTTCGTTTACTAAAATAGCAGTACCGAAGTTTGTGTCTCGTTTTGATATGACGGGCGCTATTAACATCAACAAATACTCAGTATCCATGCTCTCGATACTAAGTTCTTGCAAAAGGTTATTACAGGCATCATTTTGCGATCTTCTCATTATCTACTCTCTAACCCAAATACTTCTCTTTTTCTTTTTCACGTTTTGCGTTACAATTACAAGAGCTGCAGCATATCTCACCCGCCTTCTTGTCATTTTACACTTCGGCTGACACTCGTAGTGGTGCTGAAAGCTTATGTAAACAATATCAGCAAGTTGTTGACGCAAGTTTCTTGCCAAAGAACTTTCGGAAGAATCTTGCTTAATTCTTGCGCTGCTGTGTAAACACAGCTGCAAGCGGCTAACAATAACTTGCAGCAATAACTTCTGCAAGCGACTTGCTACTGTAAACCCAGCTTAAGACGCAGCGCTTGCCCTAGTGGATTGCGCTGCCACGTAGGAGGAAGTATTTGAGAAATGCTTACTTCTCTTCGCTGAGGTGCACTTCGAATTTTATTCCCCGTTTTTCTCAAACTTATTAGAAGTCTCCGTCGGCAACTTACTAATAACCTATCACTCTTAATGTGTACATCTTGTTCGTCTTCTAGCTTTCGTGTCCTGTTAGTTTTTCTTGGACCTTTTGCATGATTACTCATTTTCCGCTCTTCCTGCAGAATATATCATCCGTTTTGTTACAACTGTAGTCCAGAATTGTCGATCATACTTCGTGAGATTACACTCGTACCAGTTCCGTATTTCACCTACATGTCATTGTCACATAGTTCCAGAGCCACTCCCGTTTAGCTTTCTCCCACATAGATTCCCTGTTGTGATCCCATTCCGAACCTGCCATGCGGAGTATCCTGTGTCCTCCAGAATGAGATTTTCGCTCTGCAGCGGAGTGTGCGTTGATATGAAACTTCCTGCCAGATTAAAACTGTGAGTCGGACCGAGACTCGAACTCGGGACCTTTGCCTTTCGTGGGCTCTACCAACTGAGCTACCCAAGCACGACTCACGCCCCGTCCTCACAGCTTTACATCTGCCAGTACTTCGTCTTCTCCTTCCAAACTTTACAGAAGCTCTCCTGCGAACCTTGCAGAACTCTGTCCCGAGTTCGAGTCTCGGTCGGGCGCAAAGTTTTAATCTGACAGGAAGTTTCATATCAGCGCACACTCCGCTGCAGAGTGAAAATCTCATTCTGGAAGCAATTGGGGAACAGAATGAGATTTTCACTCTCCAGCGGAGTGTGCGCTGATATGAAACTTCCTGGCAGATTAAAACAGTGTGCCGGACCGAGACTCGAACTCGGGACATTTGCTTTTCGCGGGTAAGTGCTCTACCAACTGAGCTACCCAAGCACGACTCACGCCCCGTCCTCACAGCTTTACTTCTGCCAGTACCTCGTCTCCTACCTTCCAAACTTAACAGAAGCTCTCCTGGGAACCTCGCAGAACTAGCACTCCTGGAAGAAAGGATATTGGGGAGACATGGCTTAGCCACAGCCTGGGGGATGTTTCCAGAATGAGATTTTCACTCTGTAGCGGAGTGTGCGCTGATATGAAACTTCCTGGCATGTCTCCGCAATATCCTTTCTTTCAGGAGTGCTAGTTCTGCAAGGTTCGCAGGAGAGCTTCTGTAAAGTTTGGAAGAGAGGAGACGAGGTACTGGCAGATGTAAAGCGGTGAGGACGGGGCGTGAGTCGTCTTCGGGTAGCTCAGTTGGTAGAGCACTTGTCCGCGAAAGGCAAAGGTCCCGAGTTCGAGTCTCGGTCGGGCGCACAGTTTTAATCTGCCAGGAAGTTTCATCCTGTGTCCTGCTGCACCAAATCCCTATCATAAATCCTCTGAATGAATCTGACAAATTCCCTTCTTGAACTCGCTAGGTCATCTGTTCTTTCGTGTCCCAGATATATTTTCCCTACTTTTGATTACACTACACTCGCCTGGATCATCAAGTGGATCATCGAACCATCAGCTGACATATACATAAGCACCAGCTTCCCATAGATGCAACAAAGATCACCTACGAAATCTGAATCGCCTGTTTCTGGTAATATCATCTGTATGGTTTTCATTGTTAGGTTTTTTTTGACCACATTGCATTTTAACGAAGTGTGCTGATGAAGAACTTTTAGACTCTGTTGCCTGAACATCTCCCGTGAGAGGATGAAATAACAACAAAAAATAATGTTTTTGTCTTTTGTGTTGACAAAATTCACTTAACGTTTTCAAGGTTAAGTTTCTGCTACGAAACATTGAAATGTTCGCAACTACTTATCATTTGTCCAAATGTATGCCTGTTACATTGTTCGATGGTTTACTGACCTAAGTCTTTCTCACATTCATGTGACGTATTCAGTTTTGCGAAATTGGTTCAAATGGCTCTGAGCACTATGGGACATAACTTCTAAGGTCATCAGTCCCCCTAGAACTTAGAACTACTTATGCCTAACCGAGGCAGGATTCGAACCTGCGGCCGTAGCGGTCGCACGGTTCCAGACTGTAGCGCCTAGAACCGCTCGGCCACTCTGGCCGGCTTTGCGAAATTCCAAATGTTTTTAATCGGCTGCCTGTTCTTCATTCAGACAATGCGTCCACTAATAGCACAAGGGCCGTTTATAGTTTCATCTTTATGTATCATTCGTTAACAGAATTCAGTCGTACTTTCACGTCAGCTCCACGGTTTCCTATAGTCTCTGTGGAAATGCTGTCTCCAGTGGCTGGCTTTAATTTGTCGATTCAAAGTCAATGCTCCAAACGCACGTAGTCCATTTATGTGGACCGCCGCTATCAAGTGTCAGATTTTTGACTCCTTTGCTCTTTATTGCCTTATTTTTGAATGTTTTGCGTCCCATTATGTTATCTGGATAATTTCACGATTCAACTCTCTGAACTTCAATGTTCCCCACTTTTCATGAAACTGTCATAATCACTTACAGCGAAGTGCTTAACCAGGCTTCGTCCAGACGAATTTTCAGAGAGGAAGGAAAAGATCGACGCTAAAGCTGTCAGAACAGTAAACTTGGCACTGAAGGTAGAACGTTGGATGTAGTGGATGCATACAGATGATAAGACTGTCAGCAGATAGAAGAGTTAAATGACACCATCATTTGATAGAAACACTGACCACACGAAAAATTCGCCAATTAGCACATTCGTGTACTAGGTCGTATTCTGCCCAGAGATCTGTCATTTATGATAAAACCGGATACGCCAAAAACTAAATGCTATCTGAGAAATTTGTTTTAAAGTTTTTTAGAGGTAGTGAACACCAGGGAGGCAATATTACCACATAACTATACGTATCATTTGTCATGGAAACAAATGGTTTCAGTAAATAAGAAAATTATTCTTGAAATTATTTATTTTGCTAATAAATTACAAATAAAATATGAGTAAAAAATATAAATAAATTATATCACAGTATTTGCAAGCACTGAGATCACTCAATAACTCCATCTGAGTATTCTGTTTACGATTTCGAAAACAGTGTTACACACACACACACACACACACACACACACACACGCATGCACGTACACAAGTACATACATACACACATAAAAATTTATATACACAGAGTTGGCCATTCTGCAGTTTTATGTAGCGATGCACTTGATCTGCTTATAAAGATGGCCTGACAAGGAACATAAACCTGCTGTACTCTTCACATCAAATATGTGATTACATGAATGGAGAAGGTGAAGTTTTCTGGTAACTTTTAGGTTCCTAAATCTCATCACGATGGAGATGAGCCACTGTTTCCATTGGTAAAGAACCGTTTCTTCCATCTTTGTAGTGTATTTACTTGAGTTTATTCTATGAAAATCCCTGTAATAAAACTACTTGTCGGTATAGACTCAGAGATACGCATTCTTGTTCTTCACCTGCACAAAAGAAAGAAATGACAGGTTACAATATATGTCTGACGCAGCCCATACTCCACGGAAGAGAATGAACATTGCTGTTCAGCATGCATTAAATATTATGACTAGAATTCGCTCTACATTTTTAACGTTTCACTTTTATTGAGTTGTGTAGTTACGAGCAACAGAACCATCCGTTCAAATCAAATTCTGGTAACCATGATTAGTAACTGGTCCCCTTATACATTTCACAGATTTTGATAGCTTGCTAGACCAATGCACTTGCTCATACAGACTCATGGTATTTCGTTGAGCAGTCCGCCCCTTCCTTCCACTAAATATACTACCAAAATACTGAATGGACAACACGTTATGTTCTATTTACTCCATCCAACAGACGGAGAGAGAGAGAAAGAGACAGAGAGAGAGAGAGAGAGAGAGCTTTGAGAACCAATGGATACACTACAGAATAGTTCATCATTATAACCACCAATTTTACATGCAGTAACATACGAATTAATAGTTATGTGCTCCCAAAAAGGGAATCATGAGACTCTCTTGGGTATTTTCTATCCCGCACAATAGAAACAAACACTTTCCGCCACAAGCGCCAAACGAGAGCGGTGCTCGGGTTCATGTCGACAGCACCCAAGTGCTGGAGAACGCAAATGTCACATTCACAGTTTGTACTTCACAGGAGTAGTTGCGAGTCCTTGTACCATAATCATAACAAAGTCGATCAACAGCAGAGTACAAGCTGTCCAAAGAGGAATCCAACACAAAATCCACAACACAAAGAGGTCATTAACACTGGGCTATAGTACGATGTATCCTGAACAGCTTTGGAGTTGTGTACATTGAAGTAGACATGATAGGCTGCTTGACGCCAGAGGGTTTGAGCAATAGAGTCGCCGTCTGCAGCTGCCTATAGCATGCCCTACACTGCCCGTATCGATATCATCACCCGGTGGTAGATCAGAAATGTCCACACCTTCACTGTTGTTGGATGAGGACGCAATAGCGCATCTGGGGCTTTGGTTCAGTGGCATATTCATGGATTCTTGTGGTCGCGGTCCAAGAGGGGAAGTTGCACTTTTAGTTTTCCAAACATCACTGCATTGTGGAGAGTCAGCAGTACTCACGGATACTGCCCTGATGTGCTATGAAGTTCCAGTTTGCTGATCCTCAGGATCACAGGATCGTGCATCAGTATAGTTGTGGTGGCGACACAAGTGGACACGAACAGACAGGAAGACCTCACTTCACAGCTTGTCTCACCAGCTGAACCTGAGTAGGTTTTTCAGTATCACGGCAGCAGACCAGCCTCGTGTGCGATGACAACAGAGTAGGGCGGTGGCGAGTCGTCGGCACCAGGAGCGTCCGCACTGCTGATGCGAGGTGGGACGTCGAGTATGATGCCGGCGGGCAAGTGGCACGTGCTGGCATCGGCAACCAGCACTACGGTGACGAGGAGTGCGAGTGCGGCGCGGGCCACCTCGCGAGTCTCCCACGGATCGGTGGGGCCCCACGCACTGTCCCCAATGGCCGCCGACCCCAGTGACACACCGCCGCACGCCGCGAACAGCACCGCCGCTGCCCAAACGTACAGCCGCTCCTGTAACCACGTACATACATTTCACTCTTAGCAGGCAAACACAGAACTGTTCCAATAGAGTGTATGAGTATTTGTGTGCATGTCCATGATCTCCTCACAAACTCCTGAATCGATTTCAGTCAAATTTGGCGTAGAAAAAGCAGGCCTCTCGAGTATCAGCACTGTGAGATTTATAGCCTCCTAGCTCTAATAGGAGCGGAGACACGCGCGAAAACGTGTTTTTCCAGCCCCTGGCGTATAGGTTGCCTTGCACGGCATTCATGTTGTGTGGGAATAGTATCAGCCTGCCAAATCGACCTGCTTTGCATGGCAGTCTCCATGTCAGAGGCGAGAAACAGTTTTCTGGGTTCCAACATGATGGCAGGTGTTATATTGTAGTAGTATCGGCACACTCTATCGATCTGCACTGCATGCCAGCCTGTACATCAGGGGCAAATAAATGATTTTCCACCCCCTAATGTCTAGCCTGACATGTATGACAGGCGTGTTGTGGCAGTATAATCGGCTTGCGTTATTGAACTGTATTGCAAGGACTACAAATGCCAATTAGCATTTGCTGGGGACAGGTTGAGAAAGATAGTTTGTGATGCATAGAGTGAAGTGGAGGAGGAACTGGACAGAGGGAAGGGTGCACGTGGAGGTGCATTAGGCAGGTGGCTGCTGGATGGTGAGCAAGTGGAAAAGGAAGTGGAGGAGGAGGGAGAAAGAGAGAGGAGGGAGGAGGATATGATCAGAGGGAAGGGAAAGGAAGATATGATCAGAGAGAGGAGATGGAAGGAATGGACA
This sequence comes from Schistocerca nitens, assembly GCF_023898315.1. Taxonomy (NCBI): domain Eukaryota; kingdom Metazoa; phylum Arthropoda; class Insecta; order Orthoptera; family Acrididae; genus Schistocerca; species Schistocerca nitens. The sequence continues at coordinate 566,292,946 of NC_064614.1, read as the reverse complement.
ACGAGAGGGGAGGAGGAGATGGAGAGACAGAGGGGGGGGAGGCAAAGATAGATAAAGGTGTGAGGATGAGATGGACAGACAGAGGAAGGAAGAGGTGGACACAGAGAGTAGAAGCTGTCTTCAGTATATGTGTTGAACACCTGCAAGGAAAAGAGTGGTGGTAAGTAATACAGACTGGGCGTACAATCTGAAGCTGTCCTCTCACAGGCTGCGATTTCCAAAGTCAAGGCCAAACGCAACATGTTTCTGACGTCAGAGTGTGGAAAATACACATTGCGAAGTTATTCTGAACATGCATAGCAATTATCGAACCAATCAAGTGATGTGAACGCGCATTAGAACATGAACCAGTGAAATGGAAGAACACCACCTACTTCACATGCAGGCCACATCTCGTTTCAGTACAGAGAGCACCTTGCCTGCTTGGACACAGAGGGAAATAAATGTATTGCTAAATGCGTTTAAAGAAGAATAGTGTCTGCAAAACGTCAAAAGTTCAAATTACCATAGGAAATATTGTTGGGTGGAGGCTCTATGCCGTGTGTTTATTGAAGCGAAAAGCTAGTTTACGCTAGCCCCTTTCGAGAACTCGTGTGTAGTTTGCGCGCTTTGGCTGTAGCCACCATTTTCCACTCGAGCATGCTGCGTTCGTATACGTAACGTCACGGCATAGATAAGTAAGTTACTGTGTGAACAAGACAGATCGTTCCTGAGCGTTCCGCAGCGTGGCGGAGACCACATCAGTGCGTCGCTCGTTGAATGCAATGCCCCGCATGAAGGCGGACTTTGAAGGGGGGGGGGGGGGGGGGGAAGACGCAATGACGGTGCTGGCGCATAGGTGAGACGCTGGATTCGTATTTGGGACGACATCGGTTCAAATCCCCCGTCTGGCCAACCAGATTTTCCGTGGTTTGCCTGCATCGCTTCAGCTGAGATGCTTACTTTGAACACGCACCGCCAGTTTCATTCTCCATTCCACTTCCATCTGAACTTCTACTTTTAATAACCTTGTCGTCGACGGTCAACAAACGTTTATCTTCATTTCTTCTTTCCTTGCACAGTGACCGTCTAGTAAATGAAATCTGTTTTTAAATTATATTTTTCATCTTCATGCTAAACAGATGGTATCATGGCCAGACCCGTCTTCGTCTACACGTGGTTCACGTGAAGAGTTGTGTCACACAGCAATCCTGAGCGACACACCAACGTCAGGTTTTGTTGCAAATTACATAAACTGAGGACCGAGGGAGATGGCGCAATGGTTATCACACTGGACTCGCATTCGGGAGGATGACGGCTCAAACCCGAGTCCGGCCATTCTGATTTAGGTTTTCCGTGATTTCCCTAAATCGCTTCAGGCAAACGCCGGAATGGTTCCTTTGAAAGAGAACGGCCGATTTCCCTCCTCGTCCTTCCCTAATCCGAGCTTGTACTCCGTCGCTAATGACCTCATTCTCAATAGGATGACACTAATCTCCTCGTCCTCCTCCTTTAATTCCTCGGATTGGGGGGGGGGGGCTTAATGATAACTGAAGTTCTTTTAAAACATCGTAAAGCGTCCCAGAATCAATAAATAATGTGCAAAAAGATTTACATACTGGGTTATCAAAAAGTCAGTATAAATTTGAAAACTGAATAAATCACGGAAAAATGTAGATGGAGAGGTAAAAATTGACACACATGCTTGGAATGACATGGGGTTTTATTAGAACCAAAAAAATACAAAAGTTCAAAAACGTCCGACAGATGGCGCTTCATCTGATCAGAATAGCAATAATTAGCATAGCAAAGTAAGACAAAGCAAACATGATGTTCTTTACAGTAAATGCTCAATATGTCCATCATCATTCCTCAACAATAGCTGTAGTCGAGGAATAATGTTGTGAACAGCACTGTAAAGCATGTCCGGAGTTATGGTGAGGCATTGGCGTCGGATGTTGTCTTTCAGCATCCCTAGAGATGTCCGTCGATCACGATACACTTGCGACTTCAGCTAACCCCAAAGCCAATAATCGCACGGACTGAGGTCTGGGGACGTGGGAGGCAAAGTATGACGAAAGTGGCGGCTGAGCACACGATCATCACCAAACGACACGCGTAAGAGATCTTCCACGCGTCTAGCAATATGGGGTGGAGCGCGATCCTGCATAAACATCGTACGTTCCAGCAGGTGTTTATCAGCCAGGCTGGGGATGATGCGATTCTGTAACATATCGGCGTACGTCTTATCCGTCACGGTAGCAGTTACTGACGTTTTGCTGTCCAGTGCCATCTGTCGGACATTTTTTTAACTTTGTTATTTCTTTTTTCTTTTTGTCCTAATAAAACCCTATGTCATTCCAAGCATGTGTGTCAATTTTTACCTCTCTATCTACATTACTCCGTGGTTTATTAAGTTTTCAAATTTATACTGACTTTTTGATCACCCATAGATTGCTTCTTTAGTTTTTACAAAAGAAATCTTAAATATCGCTTATTTATAGACGGGGAATGGACCCGTAAGAGAACGCCAATACTGTCGCCGAAGTGCTGTTTAGCATACTACGCCATGCAGACATCCCGTAGCAAAAGATATTTTGCTGCCTGCCGGCAGCACGGTAGGCTGATACTTACGATGGCAAGTGGCAGCAGCTCCCCGCCGAGCAGAGCGAACAGGCGGCCCACTGCGATGAGACCGTAGCCTCCAGAAGCGGCCATCTGGAGCGCCGTCGAGGAGCGCTGCCAGCACTCGCCGTGGAGCGGCGTCAGCAACACGCCGCATATGCAGCATATCATCTGCGTAGCAGAAAAACACACCGTTGTTTCTCACCGCTTCTAGCTAAACCGTAGACTTGCTAAAAATGACTAGGGCGCTCACTGGCACTAGTGTAGCGCTCCCACATTAAAGCCACCATTTGCAGGATAACTCTGCGTTTGCACTTAGTGAACGATGTCAAATAACAGGGAGTTACGAGTATATGTGCAGATACTGTAGCCATTGGTACTTTAATATGTAATCACTTCTGTGGCCGCGCTTGGTTAACCGAGCGGTCTTAGGCGCTGCAGTCATGGACTGTGCGCCTGATCCCGGCGGAGGTTCGAGTCCTCCCTCGAGCATGGGTGTGTGTGTTTGTCCTAATTTAGGTTAAGTAGTGTGTAAGCTTAGGGACTGATAACCTTAGCAGTTAAGTCCCATAAGATTTCACACACATTTGAACATTTTTTCACTTCTGTGTCTTAGTTGTTTTTCCTTTTTCTCTGCGTCAAACAATCTTCCTACAAACACTTTTCATAATTTACTATCTGATGTTTTTTGCATGGTCGCAACTGCATCACTAACTGGACTATGTCTGCAGTATAGACTAACCGTTTTGCGCACACGCGTCCAAGCCCGCATCTCGTGGTCGTGCGGTAGCGTTCTCGCTTCCCACGCCCGGGTTCCCGGGTTCGATTCCCGGCGGGGTCAGGAATTTTCTCTGCCTCGTGATGGCTGGGTGTTGTGTGCTGTCCTTAGGTTAGTTAGGTTTAAGTAGTTCTAAGTTCTAGGGGACTTATGACCACAGCAGTTGAGTCCCATAGTGCTCAGAGCCATTTGAACCACACGCGTCCACGCTCTAACACTGCCTATGAGGAAATATGCATTAATGGCCTGCTCCTGCCACATGTGGTTGGAGGTATTAACCAACCTAAAAAATTGGCCGTGCGGTCTAACGCACTGCTTTCCGGCCGGGAAGGAGCATCTGGTCCCCGGCACGATTTGTGTCGAGGTCCGGTGAACCGGCCAGTCTGTCGATGGTTTTTAGGCTGTTTTCCATCTGCCTCTGCAAATGCGGGCTGGTTCCCCTTATTCCGCCTCAGTTACACTATGTCGGCGATTACTGCGCAAACAAGTTCTCCACGTACACGTACACCACCATTACTCTACCACGCAAACATAGGGGTTACACTCGTCTGGTGTGAGACGTTTCCTGAGGGGTCCACCGGGGGCCGAACGGCACAATAACCCTGGGTTCGGTGTGGGGCGGCGGAGGGGTGAAGTGGACTGCAGTAGTCGTGGGGTTGCGGACCACTGCGGCTGCGGCGGGGACGGAGCCTCTCCGTCGTTTCTAGGTCCCCGGTTAACATACAGTACAATACAATACAACCTAAAAAATACTACTCCTAATACACTACCGGAGAAAAACTAATTCACTTTACGACCGAGAGCAGACAAGCAATTCTACGTGAAACAACCGCATAAATCAACGTGGGACGTCTGGTGAACGTATCCGTTAGGACAGCGCGGCGAAATTTGGCGTTAATGGGCTATGGCAGCAGACGACCGACGAGAGTACTTTTGCTAACGCCGCGTCAGCGCCTGCAGCACCTCTCCTGGGCTCGTGACCCTACCGGTTGGACCCTAGACTACTGGAAAACCGTGGTCTGGTCAAATGAGTCCCGATCACAGTTCGTAACAGCTCATGGTAGGATTCGAGTGTGATGCAGGTCCCACAAAGTCTTGGACCTCAGTTGTCAACAAGGCACTGTGCAAGTTGGTGGTTGCTCCATAATGGTTTGGGCTGTGGAATGAACAGGATCCTCTGGTCCACCTGAACCGATCATTGGCTAAAAGTGGATATGTTCGGCTACTTCGAGGCAATTTGGAGCCGTTCCTAGACTTCACGTTCCCAAACAACGATGGAATTTTTATCCATGACAATCCGGCATGTCTACGAGCCACAATTATTGGCAGTTGGTTTAAAAAACATTCTGGACAATTCGAGCGAGTAATTTTGCCACCCGGATCGCCCAACATCAATGCCATCGAACATTTATGGGACGTAATCGAGAAGTAAGTTCGCGCAGAAAATCCGGCACCGGGAACACTTCCGCAATTATGGACGACTATAGGCAGCGTGGCTCAGTATTTCTGGAGGGGACTTCCAACGACTTGTTGAGTCTGTGCCACGTCGAGTTTCTGCACTACATCAAGATAAAGGAGGTCCGACACAATATTACGAGGTGTCCCATGATTTTCGTCATCTCAGTGTAAGCATTAACGGTTCAAAATGGTTCAAATGGCTCTGAGCACTATGGGACTCAACTGCTGTGGTTATCAGTCCCCTAGAACTTAGAACTACTTAAACCTAACTAACCTAAGGACATCACACACATCCATGCCCGAGGCAGGATTCGAACCTGCGACCGTAGCAGTCGCACGGTTCCGGACTGCGCGCCTAGAACCGCGAGACCACCGCGGCCGGCGTAAGCATTAACGGTTTGCTCTTGGAGATACTAACTAATGTGAAACATACCACTCTGAATGACTATAATTACTAACTTACAAATAAAGTAAATACTGAAGTAATGTTGTTAAGTACACTGTCCTCAGTCACAAATAAAAAGATCTGCACTTTCACCCCTAACGCCTTCTACGATAAAACATTGCATACACAGTGACTTGAGATATGCAAATAATGTTCAGAAGGACTTTGCATCCCCAAATAAGTGTGAAGACGAAGTGGCTAATTCAAACAATATTGGAGATCACAGTTATCCAGGTGCAAGCAGACTGAAGAAAAATATGATAAAGTTGTGGAGAGGAAGGTAGATAAAACTGTGCCATGCAAATATAAATTCAAGATTAAATAAGCGCAGAAGACAGATATTGAGGATGTACCAGCAAATATTAAACAAGAACCGAAATTGAAAACTATAGTAAACGATAAAACAATCCCATCATCTGCTACTTCGTAATTTTTATGCAACTGTCTTGAATTTATAATTTCCTGCATTTTTGCTTGTACATGTAAGAAACGAAATCTACATTCTTAAATATATATCTGTAACCTCCCGACCTTTAATGTGGATCTAATTCAGTAAACTAAGAAATTACTCTCATTAAAAAATGGTTCAAATGGCTCTGAGCACTATGGGACTCAACTGCTGTGGTCATCAGTCCCCTAGAAATTAGAACTACTTAAACCTAACTAACCTAAGGACATCACACACATCCATGCCCGAGGCAGGATTCGAACCTGCGACCGTAGCAGTCGCACGGTTCCGGACTGCGCGCCTAGAACCGCGAGACCACCGCGGCCGGCGTAAGCATTAACGGTTTGCTCTTGGAGATACTAACTAATGTGAAACATACCACTCTGAATGACTATAATTACTAACTTACAAATAAAGTAAATACTGAAGTAATGTTGTTAAGTACACTGTCCTCAGTCACAAATAAAAAGATCTGCACTTTCACCCCTAACGCCTTCTACGATAAAACATTGCATACACAGTGACTTGAGATATGCAAATAATGTTCAGAAGGACTTTGCATCCCCAGATAAGTGTGAAGACGAAGTGGCTAATTCAAACAATATTGGAGATCACAGTTATCCAGGTGCAAGCAGACTGAAGAAAAATATGATAAAGTTGTGGAGAGGAAGGTAGATAAAACTGTGCCATGCAAATATAAATTCAAGATTAAATAAGCGCAGAAGACAGATATTGAGGATGTACCAGCAAATATTAAACAAGAACCGAAATTGAAAACTTTAATAAACGATAAAACAATCCCATCATCTGCTACTTCGTAATTTTTATGCAACTGTCTTGAATTTATAATTTCCTGCATTTTTGCTTGTACATGTAAGAAACGAAATCTACATTCTTAAATATATATCTGTAACCTCCCGACCTTTAATGTGGATCTAATTCAGTAAACTAAGAAATTACTCTCATTAAAAAATGGTTCAAATGGCTCTGAGCACTATGGGACTCAACTGCTGTGGTCATCAGTCCCCTAGAACTTAGAACTACTTAAACCTAACTAACCTATGGACATCACACACAGCCATGCCCGAGGCAGGATTCGAACCTGCGACCGTAGCAGTCGCACGGTTCCGGACTGCGCGCCTAGAACCGCGAGACCACCGCGGCCGGCACTCTCATTAAAGACAGGCTTGTTTACTAAATAGGAATTGTAAAGAAAATACCCTTTTATTTCGTACTTCAGTTTCCTTTCAAATAGCTAGACCAATATTCATATTTTTGCCCGCAAATGGCGTCTCCAATTCGGAAACAACCGTCTCACTTTTCCGCTAAGGCGTGGTAGGGGCTTGCGTTAAACACGGCTGCCAGTACATTCGCCATTCCGTACTGCATAATAAAGATACAGTAGCAGGTGAAGTTTGTGAATGATGCCAACACGTAAAGACCATTCGACAAAGGAAATAAAAATAACAAGCACATATGATCCTGAAGCCAGTTAACGACCGTAAAGCAAACAAGGAGAGAAATAACTGTAAGACCCTCGTACTTCCACGGCCATGGTCAGTTACGAAGCACATACTTCGTTATCCTGACGAAAAGCACCTGCAGTCCACAAACCATAACATGGTCCACACACACGTACTCACACATGCTCATGAATTTCAGTGAACCTTAAATGAAGTTTGAAAAATAGCTATGAAGTTGCACGAGTTCCATACTTACTTGTGTTACTGATGTATGAAAGCGAGATCAGATAAGACAGAGGGAAGAACTAAATTAATGTATAAGTAAACAAATCAAAATGCGACGCCAGCTAGTTACTTTTTCAGACGATGTAACAGGTTAAAGATCGTATGAAATACAAACAAATACTACAGTATATTATTGGTAACTAAAGAAAAATACGGAAAAAAATAAAAAGTGCAAAAACCGTGCATATCTGGACATAGATTCTCAGGTGATATAACGGTTCTTACTGAAGGCAAGTAAGATCTCAAGTAACTATTAAGTGACTTGGGCAGGTAATTTAACAAAGAATCTCTACTGCTGGCAAATCAAAGAACCATAAAAGTTGAGATGAACAGCAGACAGAACAATAACTACTTTCTAAAGATTAAACGTGGGGAAGGCCCAGTTGTGGAAGAAATAATTATCCTATACTGGAAGCAATGTAACACCAAATGGCTAAATTTTGAAAAACGAAATGTTAGGACCGCTTTGAAATCGCCACGGAACGCATTTTTCACAAAAACAGGAGAAAATTCTATTAAACATACGACAAGGAATAGAATTTTGCACTTTATTTCCGATGCACACGTAAACAGACGAAAAAAGATATACACTTGGAAAGAGGTCCTTCTGTGCGAGAAGTGCGATAAAAGTCACACTTATTTAAATGCATAAATGAGGAAAAGAATCCCTTAACAGCCAATCGATCAGCGGAACTCCGCTTCTTACTCAGAATAAACCGTTCTTCATCAGTTATGACATCTGTTCCACATCCCGTTGACACTGGTATACGCAGACATTATTGGTGATCCGTTTCTTTTCATGAATTCCGATGCTTATTCTTACAGAATGCATTTGAAGGATGACATTCAACACGATCATGGTACTCCCAGTCGAATGGAATCCTGTTGAGGATATTCGCAATATGCATGGCAGGTACGTTTGCAGCTAGGCCAGTGCCGCTAGCATAGGGCTGAAATGCTTCCTTCAAAGACGCTACGGCCCTTTCTGTCCCCCCTCTTCTCCGGCGGAGCTGGTGCTTCGCCCCCACAGGCCTCGGCGATCTGACATCAACTGGTCGGAATCAGTGTCATCAGGGACTCGACGACACGTAAAACCATCCATTCATATTTAATGCACCAACGATACAGAGCAATTTAAAATGAATATAGTGATTATGAACAGTTACAACTATGTAATGCACAGCGATACAAGGATGCGATACATGGAAAATTATCACAGAGAATGAAAAGGAAGTCCAAAATTTTGATCGTCACCCAAGAACAGAGAATTAGGAGTCGGATGTCAACACAAAAATTGTTCAGTTCATTTCTCTTCATTGAGCTAAGTGATTCAACAAACACTTCATTGCCGCGCGGGATTAGCCGATCGGTCTAAGGCGCTACAGTCACGGACTGTGCGGCTGATCCCGGCGTAGGTTCGAGTCCTCCCTCGGGCATGGGTGTGTGTGTTTGTCCTTAGGATAATTTAGGTTAAGTAGTGTGTAAGCTTGGGGACTGATGACCTTAGCAGTTAAGACCCATAAGATTTCACACACATTTGAACTTTTTGAACAAACACTTCCTTGGCCATGCTTGGGTAATGGCTGATACTACCGCTTTAAGTGGGATTCCACCGATTATATCTTTCAGCAAGACGGAACAGCCTCACAACTAGATATCGAGGGTGTTGCCTCGGTCGTATTGAACACCACTACGCTGAGTCCCGCTAATGGCCACACGAGTCTCCGAAGCTAACACCTATGGATTTATTTTTACGGAGTTTTGTGAAAGACCTTATGTGCGTGCTTCCCTCACCGAAAACAAATGCAGAACTGAAAATGCTATCGCGTTGGTTGGTTCCAATGGCTCTGAGCACTATGGGACTTAACTTCTGAGGTCAACAGTCCCCTAGAACTTAGAACTACTTAAACCTAACTAACCTAAGGACATCACACACATCCATGCCCGAGGCAGGATTCGAACCTGCGACCGTAGCGGTCGCGCGGTTCCAAACTGTAGCGCCTAGAACCGCTCGACCACTCCGGCCGGCATCGCGTTGGTAGCTGGGCACACGTTTCAGAATGTTTGGCGTGAAATGGGTTATCGCATAGATATTGTCCGTGTAACCATACATAAATCATATGGAACGACGTAAAAAAAAAAAGAAAGTTGAACTTTCTTCTACACTCTCTGTCGTTCTTCCAGTTGTAGTGCTGTGCATTTAATAGTTACAGCCATTTGTAACTGCTACGTTCATTAACAGTTGCCGTGCATGTAGAAGCAGATAATTACACGCTCTCGTCCATCGGTACGCGACCGCGACTACGCTGAGTAGGTAATCTTGTAACGTAAACACACAACGCGACAGTAGTCATTGGCAGCATCGTTACACAGCGGCGCGAGACGGCGGGCTCACCATTTCCGTGCAGATCATGAGCACTCGCATGTTGTGCACCTCCCTGGGCGTCATGGCGTTCCCCATGACCGGCGCGCAGCAGACTGCTCCTCCAGCCCGGCGCCACACCGCTTTAAGCTTCCAAGCGACGCCTGCCCGCTCCGCTGGCCGACTTCCGCGTAGGCCGCGGGCGTCGTCTCGTTGACGTCACGGCGTTTGTCGGCCTCTCGCAATGCCGAGCGTACGGGCGTGTTATCCACCGTCATAGAACCGTGTGTATCTTACTTCCGTTAAAGCGAAAACTCTGGGAACAGTGAACCCCGGTCGGAGCGTCTCTATCTGTTACAGCCTTATCTTCAGCGCTTAGGACGTGAATTGCAATGTTTTCTCTCACAGCACAAGATATACGAAAACGCTTTTCGCCGATTCACTTTTCCGAGCCATCGCTGGTATTAACTGGGAACCGAGGAGATACCAGACATCTGCACCGTTCAGCTCAGTTTAGCCCTCAAGAAGAACGTACGGCATATACACTACGTGACAAAAAAATTGAAGCACTCAAAAGACGGATTGAGGTCAGTGTAGCTTTGTGTATGTAGACACCGTCGCGGGAATGTAAATCGTTAGTGTTGCCGCCTAAGGAATTACCGATTCTTGTGTAGGCTACCGTCGACACAGCAACACTAACGGCTGCGTTGGAGTGGTGCCTTGACGGGAAGCATAGTCTGCTGGTGAAAAGCGTTGCACAGTGTTCAGCGATGAATCGTGGTTATGCACTATCAGGATGACCGAAGTCGGCGAGTATGGTGACGACGTGGGGAGATACCATGTTTTGGAGAGGCACAATGGTGTTACCCGAAGTGCCATGGTGTGGAGAGGCATCGGGCATTAGACTTCATGCGACGGCGGGTAGTGACTAAGGAAACTCTGACGGGAAAAAGGTACAGGGTGTTTCAAAAATGACCGGTATATTTGAAACGGCAATAAAAACTAAACGAGCAGCGATAGAAATACACCGTTTGTTGCAATATGCTTGGGACAACAGTACATTTTCAGGCAGACAAACTTTCGAAATTACAGTAGTTACAATTTTCAACAACAGATGGCACTGCGGTCTGGGAAACTCTATAGTACGATATTTTCCACATATCCACCATGCGTAGCAATAATATGGCGTAGTCTCTGAATGAAATTACCCGAAACCTTTGACAACGTGTCTGGCGGAATGGCTTCACATGCAGATGAGATGTACTGCTTCAGCTGTTCAATTGTTTCTGGATTCTGGCGGTACACCTGGTCTTTCAAGTGTCCCCACAGAAAGAAGTCACAGGGGTTCATGTCTGGCGAATAGGGAGACCAATCCACGCCGCCTCCTGTATGTTTGGGATAGCCCAAAGCAATCACACGATCATCGAAATATTCATTCAGGAAATTAAAGACGTCGGCCATGCGATGTGGCCGGGCACCATCTTGCATAAACCACGAGGTGTTCGCAGTGTCGTCTAAGGCAGTTTGTACCGCCACAAATTCACGAAGAATGTCCAGATAGCGTGATGCAGTAATCGTTTCGGATCTGAAAAATGGGCCAATGATTCCTTTGGAAGAAATGGCGGCCCAGACCAGTACTTTTTTAGGATGCAGGGACGATGGGACTGCAACATGGGGCTTTTCGGTTCCCCATATGCGCCAGTTCTGTTTATTGACGAAGCCATCCAGGTAAAAATAAGCTTCGTCAGTAAACCAAATGCTGCCCACATGCATATCGCCGTCATCAATCCTGTGCACTATATCGTTAGCGAATGTCTCTCGTGCAGCAATGGTAGCGGCGCTGAGGGGTTGCCGCGTTTGAATTTTGTATGGATAGAGGTGTAAACTCTGGCGCATGAGACGATACGTGGACGTTGGCGTCATTTGGACCGCAGCTGCAACACGGCGAACGGAAACCCGAGGCCGCTGTTGGATCACCTGCTGCACTAGCTGCGCGTTGCCCTCTGTGGTTGCCGTACGCGGTCGCCCTACCTTTCCAGCACGTTCATCCGTCACGGTCCCAGTCCGTTGAAATTTTTCAAACAGATCCTTTATTGTATCGCTTTTCGGTCCTTTGGTTACATTAAACCTCCGTTGAAAACGTCGTCTTGTTGCAACAACACTGTGTTCTAGGCGGTGGAATTCCAACACCAGAAAAATCCTCTGTTCTAAGGAATAAACCATGTTGTCTACAGCACACTTGCACGTTGTGAACAGCACATGCTTACAGCAGAAAGACGACGTACAGAATGGCGCACCCACAGACTGCGTTGTCTTCTATATCTTTCACATCACTTGCAGCGCCATCTGTTGTTGAAAATTGTAACTACTGTAATTTCGAAAGTTTGTCTGCCTGAAAATGTACTGTTGTCCCAAGCATATTGCAACAAACGGTGTATTTCTATCGCTGCTCGTTTAGTTTTTATTGCCGTTTCAAATATACCGGTCATTTTTGAAACACCCTGTATGTCATGACTATCTTACGCTCCCATGTATTGCCTCGCGGTCCCGTTTTTCTACAGGCCAATGTCGTCCACAAATCTCAAGTTCCTCTATGAAACGTCTGCCTGATTTGAAGATACTCCTGTGTGCAGCAAGACATCTGAATCTATCCCCGATAGAACATATGTGGGCCAAACTCGGACACCAATTATGTTCCATTACCAGTATTCAGGATATCAAAGAACATTTAGAACAATTGCTGTTAAAATAACTTCCGGGAATTCAGCCAGGCAACACTTTCAGCGACCGCCGATATTTCGGCGGGAGAACACCCCGCCATTTTCAAGGCAAACTGCAACGGACAGGCGACGTACATGCAAATTTAAAACCTCGGTTCTCGGACTGATGCGGAAAAGACAACACACACCCTGAACACTAGTGCCACTAAAGATGACCAAAGTCAGAGCTATCGATAGTGAGACTACGAACTCGCAGGTGAGGTAGCATTGACTCCGTCCCTCTGTTTTTTGACAGGGGAGAGAGCCGGGTTCCAAACAGAGTTTAAACAGAAATCTCCGTCCCTGTTAACGAGGTTGCTCGCTAATTTAATCTCAACTGCCTCCTTAATAACACTGTCCCAATAGCTGGACGTGCATGCCAATATCTCGGTGTTATTATGTAACATGGGGTGACCAGTATCGAAGCAATGTTCGGCAGTAGCAGATCTACTTGGCTGCTTGTGTGCCGTTTATGCTCAGTACATCGGTCCTCCACGGCCCTGATAGTTTGACCAATATATGCCATGCTGCAGCTACAAGGAATGCGATATACACCCACCTTACGCAGACCAAGATCATCCTTAACAGAACTCAAAAGCGCTCTAATTGTAGATGGAGGTCGGAAAACACATTTCACATCATATTTCCGTAAAATACGACCGATCTTGTTGGAAGTGTTTCCTACGTTAAGAAAAAAGGCAGTAGACTAAGGTGTCGACTCAGAATTATCATAAATCACCCGATGTACAGTTGGTCTATAGCGCAACGCACGTTCAATCTGCCTATCACTATAACCATTTTGACGAAACGTAACTTCAAGATGGGACATCTCAGCTGGCAAAGTCTCAGCGTCAGAAACGACAAAAAAAAAAAAAAAAAAAAAAAAAATGGTTCAAATGGCTCTGAGCACTATGGGACTTAACATCTGAGATCATCAGTCCTCTAGAACTTAGAACTACTTAAACCTAACTAACCTAAGGACATCACACAACACCCAGTCATCACGCAGAAACGACATTTGAAGGTTGTAAACGCCAGGAGAAACTCAGGTCTCAAACTGGTGTTAAGTTCCTATGAGACCAAACTGCTAAGGTCATCGGTCCGTAGGCTTACACACTACTTAACCTGACTTATACTAACTTAAGGACGACACACACACCCATGCCCGATGGAGGACTCGAACCTCCGATGGGGGGAGCCGCGCGAACCGTTGCAAGGCCCCCAAGACTGCGCGGTTACCCCGCGCAGCAACATTTAGAACAGTTGTGAGCCAGTTTGCTTCAGGAGAGGATACAACGACTTTATAACGCCCTGCTAACAGAATTCGTCGTCCATCCAGGTCACTGCGGGGGAGCGGGGATGCAAAGTCATATTGATAAGTGTGCTCATTCTGCCTAGTCCTTCGTAACCACTGAAATAACATCACATTCCCTCTAAATTTGTGACGTTTCGTTTAGGGATCAGCCATAAGTTACGTCACACGTTAAGGGGGAGGGAGGAGGTCATCAAAGTGCGACAAAGGGGAGGGAGAGAGGGGGTACGAGTCGTAAGCTTGGTGATGTTACATGTAAAAAGTTTTGTTTTTTATTACGACTCTAAACTTCAGCTCTGGCGAAGAACTTGAAAACATTAACCAATTCCGTCATTATTATTTACTAAGGTTTAAATCTATTTGTGCCACTTTTTGGCACGTGGAGGCTGAGCGATGTGATTATTGTTCACGCTTGCTGTACCTGTGTCCTACGGTGCCGCGCGTTGGCCACCTTTGACATACGCCAAAAGGCCAATACCGCCTGTGACGCCTTGACAAAACCCGCCACCGCTCTGATTGAATTGTTTATATTATTCAGTCGAAACTTGACTTTGTCTGAGTGATGCACGTTTTTCTCTTAGTTCTACTATTTTGTGTTTCTCAATTTATCTGACAAATTTAAAATAAGTAAAAAAAAGTGATTTAGCTATTCTTTACCGCAAACTATGTGAAGTATACAGTGCAGCTGATGCTGATAAAAGCAAACAAAATATACAAGCCGAAGTTAACACCTTACGGTGAAGTTTGAAAAGTAGTAATAATATTGAAGGTGCAGTGGATTCAAAACTCAAAGAATTGCAAATAAAGCTGACGAAAAAGAAAGCGCATTTATCGATTTTTTTTTTCGAAAGGTTCTTCTTCGTCAAAACCAGCAAAACAATTAGTGCCCATGGACGTAAAAGTAAGTCTGAGTTTTATATTATTTTAACATTTTGTTCCCCCCGCTAAAAATACATTTAGCGTTCTGCGGCAAACTGAAAAACAGAACAACCTACTCAGTTGCGTTCAGTTGTTATCCACTACATATTGGAAAGCAAAAGTGGCAATGCAAGTTACCTCAAACAGTACCTAAATCAACGCCTAGTCAGAACACTTCTAGAAATAAAATTGTGGTACCAGAACCCGAGCTCAGTAGCTTGCTGTTAGCACGCGATGCTGGCACAGCGACAGATGAAGCAACACAAAGAACAACAACATTAAGGAAAGACATTCGACAGGAAAGAAACATAGTGAAGTATCAGCACAGCCGAACAATAGAAAAAAACATGTCGTGCTTCGGAAAAACAAAGCGTTCTAGAAATTTGTGTAGGTAATTCCTACGTAGCAGCAGCTCTTGAAATTCTAAACACTGTTGGTCGGTCTGGAGTGGAAGAAAATCAATCCGGTTTACTTGAAGTCACAAAGGAGATTGCAGTTTTTGGTGGTGCAGCTGATGGTCGACGTTGCACTGAAATTACAAGGTGCTGCAAAACACTGGACGACTTACTAGCCGAATTATGTAAACAAGGCTATACTATCAGTCGACCTGGTTTATATTTATGACCCCTTCCCAGACGAGTCAATACAGACTAGGGAAAGAAGCACATGGTAACTGTTCCTGTTAAATTCTGCAAGCCAGGCTCTGTGTTTCATGTAAAGCATAAAGATGGCAAATTATGTACACCTCCTATAACAAAACCTTGAACCTTTAGCTTTAATTTCGAGCCCTGATCAAGCATTCTTTTTATCTGTGGATGATAAAGCTTATGTTCTATTAGGCATTACAGCAGAAAATGATGAAGAACCAATATTATGCACCTTGACTACAATCTAAAATCATGATTTCGTGCTCGCTGAAAAACATAAACTTCTTCCCTCTGTTTCTGTGCGTATTGTAATAGAGATGGGGAAGGGAAATCTGAAGTTATAACTCACTCAGAGCCTAAGTTTGTAGCGATTCGTGGTGTAAACCATTCTTCCTCTGACGCAGAAACTGTTGCCACAGACGTACACAGACTTTCTAAATTACCAGTTTTCGGAAAGTTAATGATAACTCGAGAAGATTTTGTAAAACCCTTGTTTATTTTCACTTGCGATGGTGGCCCCGACGAAAATCCACGATACGAGTGAGTTATAGTTTCAGCTGTACAATGTTTCAAAGATTTTGAATTGGATTCTATTTCCATTGACACAAATGCTCCACGAAGTTCATTTAACAGAGTGGAGTGACGAATGGCGTCTCTTAGTCACGGACTTACTGGTGTTGTGTTAAAGCATTGCAGTTTCAGTTCATATCCTGATTCCAGTAATCAAACTACTGACTTGGAGCCAGAAAAACGGGAGTTTCAGAGTGCTGGCTAATATTTGGAGCCAACTGGTCGTTGACAATTTTTCTGTGGTTGCCGAATACATTTTTCCAACGGATGCCGGACTGGATATCGTACAGGCTAGGACATAGAAAAAAGTGCTACTTGGTACGCAATTCACGTACGTGCATCACAATATTTTTATACAAATTGTAAAATGCGAGGCTGTCGCATGTTGCGTTGTGAGACGATCTGGCCTGTGGCCATTATTACGAGAGAGGTTTCTACTATCTCCTGCTTTGATTAAACAGTTTTCAGACGGGAATGTACCCGTAGGAAATCATGACTCCAAAGGTAAATTTGTTCTACTGTTACTGCAGGTTTCTTTGGATCTTTGAGCGTCTTATCATTTGAAGCAAGTTCCATATGATGGCTATTGTCCCATTATCGAGGCATACTTATTTAAACGGTCGTATGGAATCTGTCGTCTATATTTTTCATCATGCAAAGCCACTAACCAACACATGCAACCACATAAGAACCAACAAGAAGTTTTGCCCTTCAAGGAGATTTATCCTCAAAAAATTGCAGCTGCACGTGCCATGAAAGTTCTCTCTTTGTTAAACATGACGTTGCTATATGGTTGAATGAAGATGATGTAGACACATCGAATATTCCTAACATTATCCAAATCGAGAACTAAATGACTGCTATGCCAATTATAAATAACATACTTACATAGAAATATGTAAATAATTTTTGTGGTACTGTTTTAATTTAACGATTTCTAAATCCAAAACTGCAAAATATGTTACGTCACACACCAGGGGAGGGAGGTCACACAAATGTGACCACGTAAGACAAGAGGAGGGAAGGGGATGTTCCAAACATCATGACGTAATTTCTGGATAGCCCCTTAGTTCCCTACTCTCCATATGGGCACTTCACTTTCTTTTGCCAGGCACTGCAATAACTTATCAAAACATGGTTTTCTGCTTGCCTTCATGCTCTTGCAGTCTTATGCTGTAATTCTATCACCAAAGCTATAGTCTGTGAATCATTACAAGGTACGGATTTTTTGTTTTTTTTTCTTATGAATTTATATACAATCGCCACTGTTGACGCACCCTTACATGCAGTGGTTTATGAGTAATAACAGCAACCATTCACAGTGGTTACCATTCATCACGAATATTTGTGACAATACCGTGGTGTCATTTTTCAGTAGGACAAAGCTCGTCCACAAATGGCATGTGTATCTATGAAATGTCTGCGTGATTTTGAGGTACTCCCTTGTCCAACATGACCCCTGGATCTGTCCTCGATAGAACATATGTGGAACCAGCTCGGACATCACCCACTTTCCTTGTTCGTGCTTCCCAGTTACTGCTTTTGAACGGCAAGGTTTATTATCAGTACAAGTATTGATCGACAAAGAACTGCATTTATACGTAGTAAGTCGTCCGCATCCCGAGACGACAACTGTTTTAACCCGTAAAAGGACGGCTGAACATTCGAAAATTAGGGCAGCATAAGACTTACTCACTGTCCTCCGCTGTCTTTTCCCGGGGCTGGGTGTCTGTGTTATCATCATCATTATTTGTGTCCGCCCCCGGTAGCTGAGTGGACCCTTGTAGCTTTGTATTCGTCACTTTTTCTCTTGCACATGTATATCAACAAAAAAAATTGACAAGAATGGTGGGATAATGGGTTAGTCTTCTCGTTCAGAATTTAATAATTGTTTGTGCTTGAACTAATTTGTTGATTTTCTTTTTGCAGCTATATTAAATGATGATTTGACTACGGTTGACTGATTTTCATGAAAATATCAAGTAAATCTGATAATAAAAAAAAGTGGTTAGTGCGACAGGATGTCAATCCTAAGGGCCCGGGTTCGATCTCCGGCTGGTCGGAGATTTTCCCCGCTCAGGGACTGGGTGTTCTGTCGTCCTAATCATCATCATTTCATCCCCATCAACGCGCAAGTCGCCGAAGTGGAGTCAAATCAAAAGACTTGCATCCGGCGAACGGTCTACCCGACGGGAGGCCCTAGTCGCTCGACATTTACATTTGTATCATCATTCGTGACAGCGGCTAAGATTGGATTGTGTAAAAATTGGGCTGTGTAAAAATTGGGACTTTGTACGGGCGCTGATAACCGCGCAGTTGAGGGCCCCACAAACCACAAATCATCATCATCATCATCCGCTGTCTTTTCCGCTGCTACCGCATTCGAAGTATATTCGATATTAGCAGGCCTTTCCTTGTGAAATTAACATCTTGTGCAGTAATTTATTTTTCAGGTGACACCATTCACCTCAGCTGGTGCCGTGGTATCCCGAAATGACAGTAAGCTACGTGCAGATAAAAGTTTCACTCTCATGTTCAGATAAGGGAAAGGTAATAATTTCAGACATAACATTGTGCAAAAATGAACATTATTATCTTCTAATCATTTTCTGTACTTCAATGTTGTCCGCGCCTGGTAGCTAAGTGGTCAGAGCGACGGCATGTCAAACCTAACGGCCCGGGTCCGATTCCCGGCTGGGTCGGAGATTTTCTCCGCTCAGGGACTGGGTGTTGCGTTGTCCTTATCATCATCATTTCATCCCCATCGACACGCAAGTCGCAGAAGTGGCGTCAAATCGAATGACTTGCACCCGACGAGAGGCCCTAGCCACACGGCATTTCCATTGATTTCAATGTTTTTGTTGTATTTTACATCAGCATGAAAAAGATAGGAATAAAGCAACATGAAGATGCAGACAGAGGAAGGTACCGATATCACATAAAACCAAATAGCGGATTTTCCCTGGATATCAACATTCTAAGAGATTCTACTTAACTACTAAGCGAACCGTCTTGCAATTGACCCAACTCGCAATGGACCCTTACTTGACCCGATTTCCATGCATCCGATCGCAAGTTCCTAACCTAAAACAAAAGGCACTGAGAAAGAAGAGTAAGAAGCAGCAGAACAGCATGGAGGCCGCCAGTACTACGAGGGGCGTTCAATAAGTAAAGCAACACTTTGTTTCTGAAAGAAGGTTCGTTTTATTCAGGGTTCCAAAACACCATATTATTGCTCACTCTTTTGGCTACAAAGCCCTATTTTTCGATGTATGTCTGCACGGTACCACTCTACTGATCGACGTCGGAGGCAACGTTTTGCTGCATCAATAACTTCCCCATCATTTACGTACTGCTTCCCGTGTAGCGCATCCTTCGTTGGGCTAAACAGATGGAAGGCGGAAGATGCGAGATCCGCGCTGTGGGGTGGATGAGGAAGAACAGTCCAGTGAAGTTCTGTGAGCTCCTCTGGCGTGCGCAGACTTGGATGTCTCGATCAGACTCGTAACGTGTAGGCAATCCGCACGGATGGTCCTTCGCCGTTCTTTATGGTCTTCCGTTAGGCAGCGAGGAGTCCAACGGGCACAGACGTTTGAGTACCACAACTGGTGGACAACTGTGTCAACACTACGACAGCGACGTCCACTTGCGCAGCGAGGTGTTTCATTGTGATCCGTCGACCCTCTCGCACTGGAGGAGTCACAGCTGTGTGCCGGCACGCGGGAGATGGGACAGATTTGCGCGACCTTGTTGCGATGATGACAGACGCCTCGCGCAACGATTTGCCGTGCTTTTGTTTACTGCCAGGTCTCTGCAGACATTCTGCAAGCACCTGTGAATATCAGCGATGCTCCGGTTTTCCGCCAAACGAAAATCTGTGACAGCCCTCTGCCTGGAACGCACCTCTCTTACAGACGTATTTTGAAGGCTTCGTTTTAGCGCCGCCACCCATCGGTACTTCGTGAAACTATAGGGGCTGAAGCTGACATATCCCAAGATGTCCCACAACAAATTCCGCACATTTTCAATCGAAACTGGCTGAAAAAAAAAGTTTTATGTTACATATTGCTTGCCTCTCGTATAGTCTGTAATTGCCAACATTCCACCTCCACACTCCCTTTCCCCTTCCCACCCACCAGAAACAATATGTGGTTTATGTACTGGACTTGCGGTAGGTAGCTCCTAATGTCTATCATAATGATCCACTCCCATCTTGGCAACTTCCCAGTCACCTTCTAAGACAGGTGTTGTAAACTTCCCCAATTGCAAAATGAAACTTCCTGGCAGATTAAAACTGTGTGCCGGACCGAGACTCGAACTCGGGATCTTTGCCTTTCGCGGGCAAGTGCTCTACCAACTGAGCTACCCAAGCACGACTCACGGCCCGTCCTCACAGCTTTACTTCTGCCAGTACCTCGTCTCCTCCTTCCAAACTTTACAGAAGCTCTCCTGCGAACCTTGCAGAACTAACACTCCTGAAAGAAAGGATATTGCGGAGACATGCCAGGAAGTTTCATATCAGCGCACACTCCGCTGCAGAGTGAAAATCCCATTCTGGAAACATCCCCCAGGCTGTGGCTAAGCCATGTCTCCCCAATATCCTTTCTTCCAGGAGTGCTATTTCTGCGAGGTTCGTAGGAGAGCTTCTGTAAAGTTTGGAAGGAGGAGACGAGGTACTGGCAGAAGTAAAGCTGTGAGGACGGGGCGTGAGTCGTGCTTGGGTAGCTCAGTTGGTAGAGCACTTGCCCGCGAAAGGCAAATGTCCCGAGTTCGAGTCTCGGTCCGGCACACTGTTTTAATCTGCCAGGAAGTTTCATATTAGCGCACACTCCGCTGGAGAGTGAAAATCTCATTCTGTTCCCCAATTACTTTTTCATGCTTTCAGCTCAAGAAAAGGATTGAAATCATTTATGTTTACCGTATGATCGCTGTCCTCGCCATTTAGTGCTAGGGACCAAGCAAGTTTAAACACCAATTTTCCACTAGTTTTATCATTACCTTCGCGTAATTGCGTATGGACTTCTTAACAGATTGTAACCTGCACGTGTCTATACACACAGAGAAACTCGAATATCTCATTTTCAATAAATAACTCAAGACGTTCTCTCTTGGTTCACTCTCGGCTATAAAGCCATAGCACAGCGTAAACAGGACTTGGACTTCTGGGCAGCGTGCTAGGGATGTCTCGGTGATTTTTCATATGAGTTTTCGAACCAATAGAAACGCTGGGAGAATGTATCGTTCTCTGCAATGCACCGTGAAACTCAAAACGATTACTGTCATAAAGAAAGCGGAAGACAGTTTAGGGGAAATCCCTAAAATTCATTGTCGAAAATATATCGCAACACAGAAATATCGTGAATATAGAGTAATGAAATTTCGGAAAAACATTTGTCAACGTGACATATTTAAGTTATTAAAATTGCAAGATCACTGGTTAATGTAAGCGCGAGATACGCCATTGCAAATGAGAAATGCTGGTACATCTACAACCGGTGTAACCGAAATGTTGAATGCAAGCATGCGAACGTGCATCGATTGTGTTATACAGGCTCTGGATATCTGTTTGTGGCATGGAGTTTCAATCCTGTTGCACTTCGTCAGTCAATCCAGGGACGGTTATTGCTCGTTGTGGATGACACTGGAGTTGTCGTCCGTTGACGTCACATATATACTCGGTTGGAGACAGATCTGGTGATCGATCATGCCAAAGCAACATGTCGGCATTCTGTAGAGTATGTTGGGTTACAACATCGGTCTGTGGGCGAGCGTTATCTAGTTGGAAAACACCATCAGGAAATATGTTCATGAATAGCAGCACAACGGATCGAATCACCAGAATGAGGTACAGATTTTCAGTCGGTGTGTGTGGGATAAACACGAAAATAATCTTGCTGTTTTATAAAATTGCACAACAGACCATAACTTCAGGTGTGGGTCTTGTGTGCCTAGCACACAGACAGGTTAGTTGCAGGCTCTCAACTGGCTCCTTCTAACCAACACACAGCCATCACTGGCACCGACGCAGAACCAGCTTTCATCAGAAAACACAACAGGCTTCCACCGTGCCCTCTGCTGCTGCAGATGCCGTACAATGTGCCTTCCCCCTCGATAGTGCCGCTTGTCAGTCGGTAGCCCGATTTCCTTGCGACCGTACATTCCAGTCACCACCGCTGCCAGCAATCATGTACAGTGGCTGCTCTCCTGCCATGTCTTGATATAATATCGCAGAAGGGATATCCAGCTTCTCGTAGTTCAATTACGCAACGTCGTTCGAACTCAGTGGCGTGGTGATCACGAAGTCTTCGTCTCCTTAGAAACATTCTTGACTAACATCAACTTACCACGACGAATCTCAAAGATAAGTAACGCTCGCGACAGTTACAGCGTGTATTTAAAGCAAATTTGCATCCTCACAACGGCGCTATTAGCACGACACTTCTGCGATTGTGCGAAATTTGGCTCTGATAACTATGAGACTTAAACATCTGAGGTCATCAGTGCCCTAGACTTAGAACTACCTCAACCTAACTAACCTAGGGACATCGCACAGCCGGCTGCTGTGGCCTAGCGGTTCTAGGCGCTTCAGTCCGGAACCGCGCTGCTGCTACGGTCGCAGGTTCGAATTCTGCTTCGGGCATGAATGTGTGTGATGTCCTTAGGTTAGTTAGGTTTAAGTAGTTCTAAGTCTAGGGGACTGATGACCTCAGATGTTAAGTCCCATAGCTCTTAAAACCATTTGAAACTTTTTTTTTTTTTCATCACACACATTCATGCCCGAGGAAGGATTTGAACCTGCGACCGTAGCAGTAGCGCGGTTCCGGACTGTAGTGCATAGAACATATCGGTCACAGTGGCCGGCGAAATTTGAATAGCAATCATTTTTCAGCTGTAGAAATACGCCTACCAACTTTCGTTTATGTGGCATAACCTCTTCTTGGTGCGATTTCTTTTTCGTCATGTAAGGCATGTCACACGAAGATATTTATCACTGACAAGGGGCGGAAAGGAATGCTACTCAAATCTTCGTCACTGTCAGGTAGGTTCTAGGCGCGCAGTCCGGAACCGTGCGACTGCTACGGTCGCAGGTTCGAATCCTGCCTCGGGCATGGATGTGTGTGATGTCCTTAGGTTAGTTAGGTTTAAGTAGTTCTACGTTCTAGGGGACTTATGACCACAGCAGTTGAGTCCCATAGTGCTCAGATCCATTTGAACCATTTGAACTGTCAGGTATTTTTGCTATTTCCCAGGAGTTACATAAGTGCTCCCCTTCCGAGATGATAATAAATGTAGAAGGCTACGTTAAGGTTGAACATCGCGTTAGTCATGAGTCGTCAGACACTAACGACGAGCTCGGACGGGACAAGGTGCTTGTCGTCATTTGCAGAACAACTCCCTTACCATATGCCTTAAGTGAATTAGTGAAACCAAACCCGTTTGACCGCGCGTGGATATGATTCTTGCCCCACCTAAAGGAGCCCCTAGTATGCAAGCCACTGTAGCACCACTGTACAAACGAAAGACCCATCCATAAGGACTACGGTGTATACGAATGTTGATCTTTACATCATCGCAAATCATGGAGTACTACGTGCCGTAGAGAACGATTCTGAGTTTCCCTATGACAACATCGTAATTTCTAACGTTTATGCGTTCGATGTGGCTTTGGTATCGAACCGATCTCGTTTTCGGAAGGAACTCGGTTCAAATCCCCTCGCGACCATTTAGACTCAGGTTTTGCTTGTTTTCTCTGAAGTACTAAAGGCACGTGATAAAATGGTTGCTTTGAGTTTACCACAAGGTATGTCGAGGGACATGAAAGGGAAGCAGTGGTTGGGAAGGGAGTAAGACAGGATTGTAGCCTCGCCCCGATGTTATTCAATCTGTATATTGAGCAAGCAGTAAAGGAAACAAAAGAAAAATTCGGAGTAGGTATTAAAATCCATGGAGAAGAAATAAAAACTTTGAGGTTCGCCGATGACATT
This sequence comes from Schistocerca nitens, assembly GCF_023898315.1. Lineage (NCBI taxonomy): Eukaryota > Metazoa > Arthropoda > Insecta > Orthoptera > Acrididae > Schistocerca > Schistocerca nitens. Next base: position 566,268,912 of record NC_064614.1, on the reverse strand, counting down.
GTAATTCTGTGAGAGACAGCAAAGGACTTGGAAGAGCAGTTGAATGGAATGGACAGTGTCTTGAAAGGAGGATATAAGATGAACATCAACAAAAGCAAAACGAGGATAATGGAATGTAGTCGAATTAAGTCGGGTGATGCTGAGGGAATTAGATTAGGAAATGAGACACTTAAAGTAGTAAAGGAGTTTTGCTATTTGGGGAGCAAAATAACTGATGATGGTCGAAGTAGAGAGGATATAAAATGTAGACTGGCAATGGCAAGGAAAGCGTGTCTGAAGAAGAGAAATTTGTTAACATGGAGTATAGATTTAAGTGTCAGGAAGTCATTTCTGAAAGTATTTGTATGGAGTGTAGCCATGTATGGAAGTGAAACATGGACGATAAATAGTTTGGACAAGAAGAGAATAGAAGCTTTCGAAATGTGGTCCTACAGAAGAATGCTGAAGATTAGATGGGTAGATCACATAACTAATGAGGAAGTACTGAATAGGATTGGGGAGAAGAGAAGTTTGTGGCACAACTTGACCAGAAGACGGGATCGGTTGATAGGACATGTTCTGAGGCATCAAGGGATCACCAATTTAGTATTGGAGGGCAGCATGGAGGGTAAAAATCGTAGAGGGAGACCAAGAGATGAATACACTAAGCAGATTCAGAAGGATGTAGGTTGCAGTAGGTACTGGGAGATGAAGAAGCTTGCACAGGGTAGAGTAGCATGGAGAGCTGCATCAAACCAGTCTCAGGACTGAAGACCACAACAACAACAACATGTCTTTCACGTCATCATGACGTCGAGGAGAATCTATACTCTCGTCTTCCTACCATCTTTCATCTTCGAACTTAGCTTAGTTGGACAAGACGACACCAAGTCTAAAATGGTTTTCATAGCACTGCAGAAAAGGTCTGAACGTTCCGAAATTTGGGCCGTTGCGGAAACTAAACTTACTAAATGTAAGTTACTTCTGTCCGCTTGTCTGTGCACTGACGAAGGCTGCTGTTGGTGTGCATAGTGCCGACAAGGAAAAGCACAAGCCACGCAGGACCAGCGGTACCGCAACAGTAACAGTTGCAGAACACGCCCCACCGGCAGCGTTTATGGTTTCTTCCCGGTTGTTGCGCCATCACATTGGCGTAGATTTCCTCTACTGCGCGCATTTTTCTATAACGGAAAAATGTGAGAGCTGCTGGTTCTGTTCTGTCAGAAATGACACAAATTTTACATTCAATCACTTCAGTGTGTCATAACTGATTGTTTTGCTGCACGTCTTATGTTTGTATTTCGCTTGAAATTTAAGTTGGTTGGTTGGTTTTTGGGGAAGGAGACCAGACAGCGAGGTCATCGGTCTCATCGGATTAGGGAAGGACGGGGAAGGAAGTCGGCCGTGCCCTTTGAAAGGAACCATCCCGGCATTTGCGTGGAGCGATTTAGGGAAATCACGGAAAACCTAAATCAGGATGGCCGGACGCGGGATTGAACCGTCGTCCTCCCGAATGCGAGACCAGTGTCTAACCACTGCGCCACTTCGCTCGGTGAAATTTAAGTGTATGGCACTGCAGTATGGTGAGGAAGACGAAGTTTGACGTCACCGTGACTACTTTTAATATAACGAACAAGACACCCACCGTTTGCTTCACTTTTTTTTGTTTGTCCGGATTACAGGTTTCGACTCTTGACGGACCATCTTCAAATTCAAGCCCACTCAGTGTGGTAAGATTAGTTTGGATATCAGGATGATATCCGGCAAGAGTCGATGCCGGTAACCTGTATGAACATAAAAAGTGATCCAGACGGTGTTCGTCTTTTCCGTTGTACCTCGAAACTGTATAAGGTATCTTTTCGTGATAAATAAAATGTGTCTGCCGTTCGATATGTTTGTATACGTTGATTATTTTTATTTGTGGTCCACCTAAAAGACTTTGTGAACCCATTCCCACCGCCGAAATCAATAGCCAGCTTGCACGTTAAAGTGTCGTATTTTCTCGCAGGGAACCCACGGATGGATATTTTTGAAACTGTAAACAACGCCACCATTACCATAACGATAACTCACAAATGAAGTAAAATAGTTAGCCTCTTCAAATGATTTTTCTGCGTGTTTGAGGCGCCATGTCGCGAATTGCGCGGCCCCTCCCGCCGGAGGCTCGAGTCCTCCCTCGGGCATGGGTGTGCGTGTTGTTCCTCGCGTTAGTTTAAGAAGTGTGTAAGTTTAGGTTCAAATGGCTCTAAGCACTATGGGACTTAACATCTGAGGTCATCAGTCTTCTAGACTCAGAACTACTTAAACCTGCCGGCTGGGGTGGCCGAGCGGTTCTAGGCGCTACAGACTGGAACCGCGCGATCGCTGCGATCGCAGGTTCGAATCCTGCTTCAGGCATGTCTGTGTGTGATGTCCTTAGGTTAGTTAGGTTTACGTAGTTCTAAGTTCTAGGGGACTGATGACCTCAGAAGTTAAGTCTCATAGTGCTCAGAGCCATTTTTGAACTTAAACCTAACTAACCTGAAGACATCACACACATCCATGCCCGAGGCAGGATTCGAAGCTGCGATCGTAGCAGCAGCACGGTTCCGGACTGGAGCGCCTAGAACCGCTCGGTCACAGCGGCCGGCTGTAAGGCTAGGGACCGATGACCTCAGCAGTTGGCCCCTTAGGAATTCACACACAGTTGACCATTTTGAACCATTGTTCCAAGACGCATTTTACTGCGGTGATCTAACCAGTAGTAGTTGTTACAACTTTTTTTTTTATTGGGTAGTCACCCCATTGCTGCATCCGCTGTTGTTCGTTTGCTTCTGCCACGCCAACAATTGCAGCGAACCGGACTTCAGCCTGAAGGAGGGAGTTGTGCTGTCACGCGTAATCGGAATCGGTATTACACCAGGAACTACGCAGCAGTCAGCGCTTGCGCAGCAAGAATGCCTCGTTATCAACAGGTGGCCACAGCACAGCCGACAGCGACGCGAGATGTAGTAATCCCAATCTGCGGTTTTCCGCTGGAGCCAGGAAAGGCGTACACAATACCCCGGTACAGTGTACGCACTGGTGCCTATTATTTCACATATGTAAAAAAAAGACTTATTTATGGTATGTCCACAATGAGTACTCTTGCCAGAACATGAACAGCTCTGGTGTTATGAAGGTCAGCTGGAAAGTACCGCCCCATATTTCTTCCTTTAACAGTTACACTGACCGAAACGCCAAGAAGGAGTTATGCCACCTAAACGAAAGTTGGTAGGCGTGTATTTGGAAAAAGATGACTATTCAAATTTCTCGAAAAATCGCATAAAAGTGGTCCCAGCAGCGCCGCTAAGAGGATGCAAATCAGGTTGTAACGGTCGTGAGCGTTACTTACCTTTGAGACTGGACGTGATGAGTTGGTGTTGGTCAAGGATGCCTTTAAGGCGACAAAGACGCCATTATCGTCGCCTCATTGAATTTGAGCGATGTCGCGTAATTAGGCTGTGAGAAGCAGGATGTTACTTCTGCGATACTGCAGGAAAACATACCAGAAATGTAGCCACGGTATACGTTTGCTGGCAGCGGTAGTGACCGGAATGTACGGTCGCAAGAAGAACGGGCTCCAGGTGGCCACATGGCAATACCTACAGGGAACATCGTGTTTGACGTATAGCTTTGGCGCATCACGCTGCATATGAAGCAGCAATTTCAGCAGCAGTTGACTCAACAATGACACAACGGACCAAGGACGGCTCCGAGCCAGACGCCCTGTAACGTGCATTCCACTGACCCCAAACCACGACTTCAGTGGTGTGAACCGAGAGCTCATTGGAGGACAGGGGGGAGGTCTGTTGTGTTTTCTAATGAAAGCCGGTTCTGCCTCGGTGCCAGTAATGGCCGTGTGTTGGTTAGGAGGAGGCTACTTGGGAGCTTGCACCAACCTGTCTGCGTGCTGGACACACTGGACCTGCACCTGGAGTTACGTTCTGGAGTGCGATTTCGTATGACAGAAGGAACACTCTCGTGGAAATCCCACGCACCATGGCTGAAAATCTGTACGGCAGTCTGGTGATTCGACCTGTTGTGCTACCATTCATGAACAGCATTCCAGGAGGTATTTTCCAGCAGGACAATGCTCGTCCACATACCTCTGTTGTAACCCAACATGCTCTATGTAGTGTCGACATGCTGCTTTGCATGTTCTATCAATAGATCTGTCTCCAACCGAGTATATATGGAACATCATCGAACGACAACTACAGCGTTATTCACAACCAGCATTAACCGTTCTTATATTGACGGACCATGTGAAACAGGCACGGAACTCGTTTCCACAAACTGATATCCGGCACGTTTACAAAACAATGAATGCACATTTGCATGCTTGTATTTAACATTCTGGCGACTACACCGTTATTAATGTACCAGCATTCCACATTTGCAATGGCTTATCTCGCGCTTACATTAACCTGTGCTCTTGCAATGTTAATCACTTAAATATGTTACCTAGTCAAATGTATTCCCGAAATTTCTCTCATCAATTATTTCTTGGTGTTGCGATTTTTTTCCGTCAATGTATGTATTCAACACGATGAAAATTACACAACTGAAAAATGATATTTCATTCCTATGCCCCATTTTCCCAGGCAGTTTCCTTGAACTTCTATGATCTTCCTCCAGTGAGACACAAGGGGGTTTATGTCCTGTCGGTACAAGGCATTGTACTGGTCACAAATCCATTTCTTCACTGAGCGCACCACCTCCTCGTCGTCCTCAAAATAGCTCCCACAACCGCTATATTTCACGGCCCAAACAAGTCAAGTCCGAGCGAGGTAGGTCAGGTTTGTAGGGAGGACGGGGTGACACCCTCCAACCCTCTTTCCTCATGTGCTGAGAGTACACAAAAGCGCGGATAACTGCATTCACAATTCCCTCGCTGGTTTCCAGCAGCAGCGCCCACCACCGAATCGTAATGCGTCGGCCTTCGCGAGTGAGAACATCAGCACTCTGAGGTACATCAAGACGCATACACACCACGGACGCCAAGCAAAACCATAAAAAGAGGTGTGGTGCAGCGCTGCGCGTCCAGTTTGGAGTTAGTTAGTTAGTTACATGTTTCGTAGGTGATTTGACTGATTCTTTTATCGAAATGATTTGAAACGAGTCACTTGACAGGATACGTTCGAGGGTTCGAACTTTAATAGTGGCAACTATTTATTTACAGCTCGTACAAAATAGATACGTGTTTCAAAGTTTTACTGACCTTCAAAGTACACACCAGCATTGTGTATAACCCGTTGCCAGCGATGTGGAAGTCGTAGGATACTCTTAGCAGTGCCAGTTGTGTTGAGCTATTCATTTTTTTAACACAATCAACGACCAGCTTAGAGACAGAAGTGATGACGCTTTCTGCAGGGCCTGACCATCATTTTGCAGGACAATGCTCAAGCACGTACAGTGCAAGCTATTACTGATTTGTTTCACTGATGGGGTGCTAAGTCCTATACCACCTACTGCACTCCCCTTACTTAAGCCCTCGTAAGTTCAACTCGATTTCTAAACTGTAGGAAACACTTCACGGCATTCGCTTGAGAACTGCTACAAATTCGTCGGGCAATAGACCGCGCCGCTCGAGCTGTCAAAACAACTGGCACTGCTGTGAGTATCCTACGACTTCCACATCGCTGGCAACGGATTATACACAATGCTGGCGACTACTTTGAAGGTCAGTAAAACTATGAAACACATATCTGTTTTGTACAAGCTGTAAATGAATAGTTGTCACTATTAAAGTTCCAACCCTCGCATACATGAATAATGTTAACATTAATGAACACATCATCATTTTATTCTTGCTTAAGGAACCACACTTCAAAATAATTTTTTTTCCTGGCTACCAGTTTTTAAGTAGAAATTCGTCAGTGGAGTAGAAGTAGTTGCCCAGGAGAAATGGTTTCTAATTAGATATAAAACTTCCTTCGCTACGTGTCAGACGTGTTATGCTACTAGGCAAACGATTTCTGCGTGTTAAACTTCTCTTTGAGCCACTGACAGCTTTAGCAATGGGTAATCAAGATCATTTTTCCCTCTAGTGTTGTAGCTATGTACATCACTGTTCTCCTCAAATTGTCATGAGTTATTTATGACAAATTTCATCAGCGAAAATGTGTGTAGTGACGGCGGAATTAGAATGTCTAGCTCCTTGAACAGCTGCCTACATGCAATCCGTAGGTGAACACCACATATTATTCTCATTGCTCGCTTTTGTGCAATCAGTACTTTCTCCCTGAGTGATGAGTTAACCCAGAAAATTATTCCGCAGAAATATGCAAAATACGTCGGGAGGTTGATACGTTTGTTTCCAAGACTAGCAGTTATACGAAGAGCGAAAGTAGCTGAAATTGATTCAGAAGCTCAGTAATATAGTTCTTCTGGTACAAGTTTTCATCAATATGTACATGCAAAAATTTGGAGCAGTCTACGCCTGCTCATGTGCTACATTTTTTACGTGACTATTTGTTGTCCAGAACAATTCTTTAGAAAATATTATTTACTAACCCTTCTGTAGCTTTCTGTCCAATGCGATTTACTAGAACACTAGCATCGTCTGCACATGTACCAGTTTTGCTTGTTGCACGTTACGTGGAAGGTCACTCACATATATAAGGAATAGGAGTGGACCCAAAATTGACACTGTGGGATTCCCTTTGTAATTTTACTCCAGTCACTAAGTTTTCTATCTTTCCGACGTTGTCTGAGTTATTCAGCACAGCCTCCTGCATTCTCTTTGTCAAGTATGATCCAAACCACCTGTGTGTAACGCCGTCAGTTCCATAAAACTTGAGTTTTTCTGAGAGAGTATTATGATTTACATAACCCAAGGCCTTGGAAAGATCATAAAAAATGGCAACAGGCGATATTTTTATTTAATGCTTGTACTATTTGATGAGTGAATGTATAAACAGCATTCTCAGTCGAGCAACCTTTCTGGAATCCAAACTGTGATGTGCTAAGTAAATTGTTTTCACTTAAGTGTGCGGATACTCTTGATTGCATTAACTTTTGGAATAGTTTGGAAAAAGATGTGAGTTAGGAAATTGGAAGATATTTGTTTAAGGGGGTTACCACATCAAATGGGCCGACTTGGAGCAGGAGAGGCACCACAGGACATTTTAATTTCCACTGTCTATACCGTTACAAATAAACTCATAACACTTTGTCAGCATGACCCTTCAGCATTCACACTTATAGCAGTGGAAGTTCAAAAACATAAGAAAATAATTTTTCTAGATGTGAAATTTCATAATTTTTTCACTTACTATGGCTGATTTGTTTCTATAGGTACACTTTTCGCATCTCGTGGTCTTGCGGTAGCGTTCTCGCTTCCCGCGCACGGGGTCCCGGGTTCGATTCCCGGCGGGGTCAGGGATTTTCTCTGCCTCGTGATGACTGGGTGTTGTGTGTCTTTCATCATCATTTCATCTTCATTGACTCGCAAGTCGCCGAAGTGGCGTCAACTAAAAAGGACTTGCAATACGGCGGCCGAACTTCCCCGCATGGGGCCTCCCGGCCAACAATGCCATACGATCATTTCATTTCATTTCTTCATGAGTAAGAGAAATTCTTCAATGAATTTTGCACAGCATACAAATCATTCTTACAGGTATATGAAACTCTAGAATTCCTTTAATTTATGAAAAAACGAATGAGCTGTTACATTTTAAACTTCATGTTTAGTAAAACTCAAATTTCATAGTTAATTATCTCAATTTTTACCACAGTTTTTAATAGATTTGGAAAATTCTAGAGTTTTGCATTAAGCAGTTTGTGTTTAATAAGGATACCAAATTTCAAAGTAATAGGATATTTATTTCGGATGTTACAAGTACCTAAGTACAGAAATTTGTGGTTTGCAGAAAATGGTCGTTAAAGTTTCTGCTTGTATTTGGCATTCTTTTAGAACTGTGCAGCGCCATAAGCAGATTCTTTTTAACTTTCTAAATCAGTTTTCTCCCTTTCATATTCCTATGATACACTCTTCTTTATTTTATCACTTCCAAAAATAATACATCGGGTTTCACTATACGCTATCTATTGCATACAAAGCTTTGATGCAGTTTCACTCCGGGCTTAGTTCCCATTTTCTCTAAAACATATTTCCTGCTGTACACACCATCATTAAAACATAAAACTTCATCATGAACACCAATAGCAATTGCATTTCTTCCCACAAAAATGGTGTTTGGCAATCTTTCCGATAAATATTGGTTAAAACTATAATTCGGATTTTGGGTACCACAATGAAGACATTTCTTCAATAAGTTTTCATTTGCAAGGTCCCTGAATATAGGTTTGATGGCTTCCATTAACAGCAGTTGGTAGAGAATTCCTGCAATAATAATCTTCACCACCAGCAATTGACCTTTAGTAGGCACACCATGATTCACTTCCTTTAGAGCACAAGTTGTGGATAGGGTTACTATCTGTGGACATTTTGTGGATGTATAAGGCCCAAACTGCTTGCTTCATATTTTTCAAGTCCTCTGTGTTCCTCTTTAGTGATAAGCCATAATATGTCCGTAACTTATCAATTTCTGCATCTTTTAGTCGTCCTCTCCCTTTTATTACCTTCCTATCAGATAATTTATTTCCTGACAAATCTTGTCTCAGCCTTCTAACTTCTTTTATAGCCCCAAGCAGTAAGCCATAACATCTCTCAAATTTTGCTGGAGGAGGTGGAATCATTTCTGCACAAAGTGTTCTTGCTGCCTTTTCTTTCCCCTATCAATACAGCACATGCCATGTGCTACCCTCAAATTCACGTCATAATCCATTTTAGATGTCTTGCAAGACACACCAACGTTACATTTGCTGCATATCACAGATAAGTTCAGAGCAAGGTCTTGCCTGGCACTCTCACCTTCCTCCAAAGAATCACACTCCACACCAAAGCAATGCTTGCACGTAACATTGTCCAATATTAACTGTGACAGTAGGTTAACATCAACAGTAATATTATACGAACCTTCAGATTCAAAGCCTCCATTTTCATTAGCAACAAAAACAATTTTGTGCCTTGAAACACTCGGTGGTGGTTTGTTTTCTGGCTCTGAGAGGTTGCAGCCTTGAGCCACAAGTGTAAAATTTGTTGTAGCAACCTTTACTGTGTATCTGTTGCCCTTGTGGCGTTGTTTACGATTGAAGCATTGAAGCAACGAATTCTAGGCCTCTTGTGCGATAATATGTCACAAACGAACACAAAATAGCACAGCCAAATGAAAATCGTTTCGAAATTCACAACAGCATACTGCAAGCCTTTCAAAACATAGAACAAACAAAATCAGCGATCAAAACAATGCACTTCGATAGCACCAGATATCAATAGTCCTTTGTTTCACGTATGACAACCTCTGGCGCAAATATAAGCATTAGAATTTTCCAGAGCGAAATACACTTACGAATGACAGTTAAATGCTGTGCAAAGTGGTGTGGCGCTGCCTCCTGGTACACTTAAGACCAAATAACGTGCCTTATAATCTCTAAAATATATATGTTTTATACGCGAAACTATTCAGGAAGAAGTGCGCTACAAAATAGGTATATTTTTGGAAAATCGATTTTTTTTTAATTTTTGAAGTCTTACCCCCCCCCCCCCCCTTAAGTCTGTCTTGTCACCTTTCTTACGAAGTGGTTTAATAATAGCATATTTTGACCTGTGTGGAAAAATTCCTAGTGCCAGTGATGCACACTGTGTATATCGCGAAGGATATTAATTATTAAGTTGGAACAACTTTTAAGAATTCTGTTTGAAATACCATCAACCACACAAGAGCTTCTGCTTTTTAGAATTTTTAGAATTGTATCAACTTCAGTGAAGGACCTTGATGTTACTTCTAGTTGCTTAAAGTTGTGTGGAATTACATTTTTAATACACACATCAAAAAAAGTTTTGCATCACCTCGGTTCCGAGAGTTCCGGAACCGGTACAGAAAATTGGAATAGAGATCAACATAAACATCATTTCCGCCCTTTTTATTGCTCGTGAAAACCACACACTGCATGTTGTACCACCATACACCGAGACCTTCAGAGGTGGTGGTCCAGATTGTTGTACACACCGGTACCTCTAATACCCAGCAGCACATCCTCTTGCATTGATGCATGCCTGTATTCGTCGTGGCATACTATCCACAACTTCATCAAGGCACTGTTGGTCCAGATTGTCCCACTCCTCAACGGCGATTCGGCGTAGATCCCTCAGAGTGATTGGTTGGTCACGTCATCCATGCACAGCCCTTTCCAATCTATCCCATGCATGTTCGATAGGGTTCATGTCTGGCCACTCTAGTCGAGCGATGTCGTTATCCTGAAGGAAATCATTCACAAGATGTGCATGATGGGGGCGCGAATTGTCGTCCACGATGACGAATGCCTCGCCAATATGGTTGCGCTATAAGTCGCAGGATGGCATTCACGTATGGTACAGCCATTATTGCGCCTTCCATGACCAGCAGCGGTGTACGTCGGCCCCACATAATGTCACCTCAAAACAGCAGGGAACTTCCACCTTTCTGCACTCGCTGGATAGTGTGTCTAAGGCGTTTATCCTGTCTAGGTTGCATCCAAACACGTCTCCGACGATTATCTTGTTGAAGGCGTATGCCACACTCATCAGTGACGAGAACGTGATTCAAATCCTGAGCGGTCCATTCGGTATATTGTTGGGCCCATCTACACCGCACTGTATGGTGTTGTGGTTGCAAATATGGACCTTGCCATGGACGTCGGGAGTGAAGTTGCGCATCATGCAGCCTATTGCGCACAGTTTGAGTTGTAACACGACGTCCTGTGGCTGCACGAAAATCATTATTCAACATGGTGGCGTTGCTGTCAGGGTTCCTCTGAGCCATAATTCGTAGGTGGGGGTCATCCACTGCTGTAGTAGCCCTTGGGCGGCCTGAACGAGGCATGTCATCGACAGTTCCTGTCTCTCTGTATGTCCTCCATGCGCGAACAACATCGCTTTGGTTCATTCCGAGATGCCTGGACACTTTCCGCCCTTCCTAGCACAATCCAACAATGCGGACGCGATCGAACCGCGGTATTGACCGTTAGGGATTGTTGAACTACAGAAAACACGAGCCGTGTACCTGCTTCGTGGTGGAATGACTGAAAATGATTGGCTGTCGGACTCCCTCCGTCTAATAGGCGCTACTCATGCATGGTTGTTAACATCTTTGGGCGAGTTTAGTGACACCTCTTGAACAGTCAAAGGGACTGTGTCTCTTACACAATATCCACAGTCAACGTCTACCTTCAGGCGTTCTGGGAAACGGGGTGATGCAAAATTTTTTTTGATGTATGCATTGTCTTGCTTCTCAAATGAAGCATTTAATCATATATTTGCTGTTACGTTTAGGAAGTGATTGTTGGACTGCAAGCCGCGCCGCGCTGCACATTTACGAGCAAGAACGAAGAAGTCCCGCGCAGTGTCGGTACAGCAAAGGAAACGGTTCGTTAGTGAGCGGTCTTGGTGGACGGGGTATCTCACTACCGACCCAGAAACAGACGGTAGTATGCCGAATGGAGGAATGTAAATTAATTCACATCCTATCTCAAAATGAGTTTCAAGTAATCACCAAATAAAAAGTAAAAAAGATGGTGGCTATCGCCATTGTTGCCAAATTTACTCAAGATGGCGGATGCAAGATGGAGGACACAGATGTGGCAATGTCACACTAATGTCAAGCTGGGAAATTCAGATTTTAGCGGAAAAGATAGTCCAATTGGGCTACCTCCACTAAACTAAATCCAACCACCCCCACTCTTGGAAATGGCGACAAATTAAAGAAATATGGCCGGAAATTCAAATTTATTGGTGGTAATATCAAATTTTGTGCGCTCACCTTGAGGTCTGGAGACCAACTGACCTAGTTCACATCACCAACACCTGAGGGCGCTGTTGGCCCTCCCACTCTCCTCCCCCTCCCATCCCCTCCTCCACCTCTCCACCTAGAAACTGGTGGGAAATTCGCGCAGTCTGTGTCAGGCTCTTGGATTGGGAGGACGTCACAACAGTAGGCTAATATAGCGTGCATAAGGCACTGTTTAATCAGTTTGTTTAAGAATATTGTTTATTTGTTTCTGAAAGCGCAATCCACCTCGAAATTGACGCTGGTATTTAGACATTTTAGACGATATTAAACAATTGCAGTAGACTTTTTTTTAATTCCGATAGCAAAAGGAACCACAGCTCCACTGTCACCAGCTCGTGCTAAATATATCTGATGACCACGTCTCGTCGTCCACCAGAGTGACGCCCGCTGGAAGGAGCGCTGCGCCGGGCTTGCAGCACTGGCCAGTGCCCGACACGCAGCATCCGCAGGGACGCGCTAAGCACTTTCTGTCGCGCAGAAAGTACTCGCACCCTTTCTCACTTTTCGAACACGCTAGTGTCTAAGCGAAGACAGGAAAACGAGAACAATTACATATCTAAAAATTCATGACGTTTTTCGAATCCCACAACGGATCGTGGAAAAAACACAGAATCAGAATTCGAAGCACTGTCCTACAAACTAGAAAAATACCTGGAATTTTCGGTGAATTTTCGATGTCGTACAACTGCTGGTCTGGAGGTGCTCTAAAGCCACATGGCAGGTGGGGGACAGCATCCCACCTGACCGAATCTCTGTCATGGAACTCCCTGTGAATGGAGTATTCTGATTGGCGCTTACTGAATTTACCTGCCAAAATTGCTGCTCCCAGTGTGGGAGCACTGTCCACCACTTTCTGCAAATGGACAAATTACGTGAATTTCAGCGGCAAACTATTTTGTTTAGATCGAAAAACATATACGAGGGCCGTTCAGAAAGTAACCTCCGGTTGATTTAAAAAAATACACCAAGTTAAATAAAAATATTTTAATATATACATCTTACAACTACATCTTTGCACTATTTTTCTACATAGTCTCCATAGCGATTGAGGCACTTATCGTATCTCTTCACAAGCTTTGAAATTCCTTCTGCATAAAAATCACCCGCTTGTGCCTGGAGCCAGCCTGTGACCGCATCTTTGAGCTCTTCGTCGTCATCAAACCGCTGTGACCCGAGCCATTTCTTCAAATGCATGAAGAGGTGGTAATCACTTGGCGCCAGGTCTGGGCTGTAAGGTGGATGGTTGATAACGTCCCACTTGAAGGACTCAAGAAGGGCCGTTGTTCTGCGAGCAGAGTGAGGACGGGCGTTATCGTGCAAAAAAACGATACCGGAAGTCAGCATACCACGGCGTTTGTTCTGTATAGCCCGTCGTAACTTTTTTATTGTTTCACAGTACACGTCTTGATTAATGGTCGTACCACGTTCCATGAATTCAACCAACAACACTCCTTTGGCATCCCAAAACACCGTTGCCATCAGTTTTCTGGCAGAAAAATCTTGCGAGGCTTTTCTTGGTTTGGTAGGCGAATTTGAATGTGCCCACATCTTTGATTGTTCTTTTGTCTCAGGGTTCACGTACTTAATCCAGGTTTCGTCACCGGTCACGATTCTGTTTAACAATGGTTCTCCTTCGTCCTCATAACGTGACAGAAAGTCTAATGCAGAGGCCATTCTTTGAGTTTTGTGGTGGTCGGTAAGAATTTTGGGCACCCATCGTGCACAGAACTTACGGTAACCCAATCTTGCTGTCACTATCTCGTACAAGAGAGTCTTAGAAATCTGTGGAAAACCAGTAGACAACTCCGACATTGAGAAACGTCGATTTTCACGAACTTTTGCATCAACTGTCTGAACGAGTTCGTCAGTCACCAATGATGGTCTACCACTCCTCTCTTCATCATGAACGTTTTCTCGTCCACTTTTAAATAAACGTACCCATTCACGGACAACTCCTTCACTCATAACTCTTGGTCCGTACACGGCACAAAGCTCACGATGAATAGCTGCTGCAGAATATCCTTTGGCTGTAAAAAACCTTATGACAGCACGCACTTTACATTTGGCGGGGTTTTCTATTGCAGCACACATTTCAAACTGCCACAAAAACTAAACTAGCGCAGGTACGACGTTCACTCGACCACAGCTTGATGCCGACTGACCTGTTGAGTGCGTGAACGCACAGATGGCGTCGCTACTCCCCCCACAACCCGCACTGTGACCAATCGGAGGTTACTTTCTGAACCGCCCTCGTAGTAGTCATATTACACTGACAGCTAAACCCTGCAAAAATGGTCTACAGATAATGCAATGCGGAAAATACAGCCAAAGAGACTTCCTCAATAACACTGCTCTACTACTGTCGAAGAAAGGCAGAATTTTTGGGCGTGAAACCGATCTACAACCAGGCTATATCATCACTAACGATTGTACTATCATACCATAGAGACGTAGTTAACACAATTCGTATCCTGCACGATACAAAATCATCACTTCTGCATCCTGCTTATGCACTGTAGAGCCAAAGCAACTGGCACACCTACCTAATATCGTGTAGGCCCCCGCGAGCATACAGAAGGGCCGCAACACGACGTGGGATGGACTCGAATAATGTTTGAAGTGGTGCTGGAGGGAAGTGACACCTTGAATCCTGCAGTTTTGTCCATAAATCCGTAAGAGTAAAATGGGGTGGAAATCTCTTCTGAACAGCACGACGCAAGGCATCTTGTCTGAATAATCTGGTGGCCAGCGGAAGTGTTTCAACTCAGAAGAGTGTTCCTGGAGTCACTCTGTAGCAATTCTGTACATGTGGGGTGTCGTTTTGTCCTGTTGGAATTGCCCAAGTCCTTCGGAATTCACAATGGACGTGAGTGGAGGCAAGTGATCAGACAGTATGCTTACAAATGCGCCACCTGTCAGAGTCATATCTAGACGTATCAGGGGTGTCACATCACTACAACTGCACACCCCACACCATTACAGAGCCTCCAACAGCCTGAACAATCCCCTGCTGATACGCAAGGTCCATGGATTCATGAGGTTGTCTCCGTACCCGTACACATCCATCCACTCAATAGAATTTGAAACGAGACTCGTCCGACCAGGCAACACCTTTCCAGTCATCAACAATCCAATGTTGGTGTTGACGGGGCCAGGGAAGGTGTAATGCTTTGTGTCGTGCAGTCATCAAGTACACACCAGTGGGCCTTCGGCTCCGAAAGCCCATATCGAGGATGTTTTGTTGAATGGTTTGCATCCTGACACTTGTTGATGGCCCAGCATTGAAATCTGCAGCAATTTGCGGAATTGCTGCACTTCAGCCACGTTGGACGATTCTCTTCAGTCGTGGTTGATCCCGTTCTTGCAGGATCTTTTTCCGGCAGCAGCGATGTCGGAGATCTGAAACTTTAGCGATGTCATTATGTGAGACGTGCTGAAAACCACTGAATAACTGTAAACTTATATCGTCTGTGAATATCTTCACATGAAAACTCGAAAATAGAGGAAACTGGCAGTTCTACTCATATTCTTTTAACGAATACCGATGTCCATGATATAACAGATTCCAGATCATCCTTGCACTTCACGAAGTCAACCAAGATTTTAATTCTTGTATGTGTCTAGGGAATCTGGAAACGTCTCTTCCACCTGTTTTTCACTATACAGATGCACACAACACACATCACAATCGATACTCTCTCAATCTAACAGAGGCGGGAAATGGGTAGAATGGCAATACAAGCAGTCAGGCGGTCAAAATACATGGGAGGCAATAACTGTCCATCACAAACACTCTTCCATCAGGGAAATTCTCAAATTTCCATTGAGAATGCTCTCAGCACACACGATCACGAAGGTTACCCAACACATACTGAGTATTAGTTCGATATTCACCTGCCTAGTGGGCGATACGGTTGGGTTAGCTACACGTTTGTACGCCATCCTATCCAGTTGGGTGGCTCACCGATAGCTCTTACCTTAAGCCAGAAATGTTAATTACTTCCAGCCACCGACTACCTCTGCCATGCACCCGCACGTCAGGCAGAATCGTCCTAGGAAACCAGTGTAATTACAACTGAATATTACGAATTCCGAATGATACTTTGCAAATAGCTGAATGCTGGTGACACCAAACAATATTGAGCAAAAATCCGCAATGGATGGATATGTCTCAATGGTTTTCTCGTGAGCGGTACCAGTGTGTTTTAAAAAGAGAGACATAATCGTTTTATAAGAGAACAGCTATTAAAAACACGATCGTAACGACTATGTTACTGTCACCCCGCATAAAAAACGGTCTTGGTTCTACAGACACACACAGGTATCGCTAACGATATCCATTTTAAAAACTATACAAGCTTTATAAATTGAGATATGGTATTGGTTCCGAATGAAGTGGTCTTCTACACAAATACCACAATATTGAATATAGACGGTGGTCGCTTCGGTGTGTATTAACAGACTGAAAGCGCGGGTGCACATCACTGGCAGTCCAAGCTCGTAAGAAAATCATCCTTCTCACCTAATTTAGATAGTGATTCTGCTAAGGAACGTGGTATTAAACTGACATTTGCGAATGCCTCATGCCGCCGTTAGATATTTCTCATGCTAACAAACTCTCGATGCCATGTACACAGTGTCACAGAGATTCTGCGTTATATCCACTGGGTTAGAGGCGAAAGAGGATGATGTTTGGTTGAGAATGATCACTTATAGTAGATGGTAGGCTATGTGACGAATCACTTAAAAAATGCAACGCTTGATTTTAGTCATAAGAAATGTACAAAATCCTTAGACCAATACACTGGCTTTTCAGATCTATATTGTTACGCTTTCTGGTAGAAATGCTGTCTACGATTTGAATCAAGTTTGTACATTCAACCACACACTTGTGTTTGGTCCTACAGAGATGTCTTTTAATCATTACAGCCACTGCTGAATCATATTCATGGTGATCTCATATCTCGATGCGAATCACCTGTTTCGAACCTGTCTGCTAAAGTCCCCATACAGCAAAACTCCAATGTGTTTTTAGACAGTCTCCCTGCATCTTGTAACTGTTCCGCAGTCTTCGCCCCACCCTTCCTGCAGCTTTTTCCATGTTATCATTCAAATTTAATTCAGAACTGAGCAGAAGTCGGAGAGCGCTATATCTACCACCTTCTGCATCTGTGCAGAAACAGGATGAGCCGAGCTAATGCGACAGGACCATTTTTTGACCACTCGGTGAAA
Organism: Schistocerca nitens; assembly: GCF_023898315.1. Classification (NCBI taxonomy): domain Eukaryota; kingdom Metazoa; phylum Arthropoda; class Insecta; order Orthoptera; family Acrididae; genus Schistocerca; species Schistocerca nitens. The sequence goes on along the minus strand of NC_064614.1, from coordinate 566,251,786 downwards.
ATGAGAACATGTTTTGTGGCTCACCCAGGCGTGTACAGTGTGTAAGGGCAGCGTCAAATGTTCAGATGTGTGTGAAATCTTATGGGACTTCACTGCTAAGGTCATCAGTCCCTAAGCTTACACACTACTTAACCTAAATTATCCTAAGGACAAACACACACACCCATGTACGAGGGAGGACTCGAACCTCCGCCAGGATCAGCCGCACAGTCCATGACTGCAGCGCCCTAGAACGCGCCGAGCGGGATTAGCCGCAGTTGGTGAATATTTGTTGGATCTCGTTCTGCAGTGTAGTTGCACTGTTACGGTGGACTGAGGTGAATGTGTTTCAAGCACAATATACGCTTTCTTGGCACCTTTCCCCATCTTGCCTAACTGTTCACTGCTGCGCTCTCGTGGTAGAAATCTGAAGTGCGGCTGCAACAATACAAAAGTTTTTTAGTTTTTCTGTATGACTGTTGAATTTTGCGACAATATGTCAATTAATGTAGCTACAATGAATTTATGAAGTTGCTTCAGTACTATATAGTGCCCACTATTCTACAGCAGGTACTTGAGAGAAACGCACAGCCTATGACGTCTTGGAAGTAACCGGGTTTGCATTACGGCATGTGAAGATGCAACGTGTGTGATCATCCTGTCGTGAGGCAGAAGAGACTGTGCCAGAAGCAATTCGTACGAATTAAAGTGAGGACGACTTGAGGATGTGAATAGCCGGAACATGTGTAAAGAGGAAGTACGTGCAGCACGGCACAGCACAGAGCTCTTCCCGATGCGCGACGCGCCAGAACGAGTGGCGCAACGCGTCACTCACAGCCGCTGGTGGGAAGCTGCGAGCCACGGTGTGCGACAGGCGCGCAGTCGGCACGCGACCTTCTGGAACTGGGTGAGCAGAGCGGACGCCGGGAAAAAGCGGGACCGGACGTCCTAGACCCCACTCTGCGGACCGCGTGGACCAGTAGCTACCAGCGTGCTCCGCAAGTTCGCTCTGCTGCTCACGGCGGATAGCAAGTCAACTGTCTTCCCTATTGCATTGGGACAACGAGAAAATTATTAACTGTACACTAAAGAGAAAAAAGTCATGGAAAAGCGACGTGCACCTATACAGATGGCGTCGGTATCGCGTACGCAAGGTGTAAAATGGCAGTGCATTTGCGGGGCAGTCATTTGTACTCAGGTGGTTCACGTGAAAAGATTTCCCACGTGATTATGGCCGCACGACGGCAATTAACAGACGTCGAACACGGAAGAGCAGTTGGAACTAAACGCATGAGACGGTCAATTGCGGTAACCGGTAGGGAAATCATTATTCCGAGATCCATAGCGTCAGGAGTGTCCCGAAAATGTAACATTTCAGGCATTACCTCTCACCACGGACAACGTAGTGGCCGACGGCCTTCACTTAACGACCGAGAGCAGCGGCGTTTATGTAGTTGTCGGTGCTAACAGACAAGCAACACAGCTTGAAATAAATTCAGAAATCAGTCTGGGACGTACGGAGAACGTATACATTAGGACAATGTGGCAAAATTTGGCGTTAATGGGCTATGGCGGTAGTCGACCGATGTGAGCGTCTTTGCAAACAGCACAACATAGCCTGCAGCGCCTCTCCTGGGCTTGTGACCATAACGATTAGATCCTAGACGACTGCAAAACCGTTGCCTAGTCGGATGCGTCCCGATTTCAGCTGGTAACAGCTACTTTAGGGATCGAGTGTGCCATAGACACCCCCCCCCCCCCCTACGAAGCCATTAGGCCCAAGGCTCTGTGCAACCTGGTGGTGGCTCTATATAAGTGCCAGCTGTGTTTACATGCAATGGACTGAACCGATCATTGACTGGAAACGGTCATATTCGGCTACTTGGAGACCATTTGCAGCCATTCATGGACTTGATTTTCCCAAACAACGACGGAATTTCCATAAACGACAGTGCCCCATATCACCGGGCCACAATTTATTTGAAGAACAATTGATCTGAAGAACATTCTGCACAGTTCGAGCGAATGATTTGGCCACCCATATCTCGCGACAGGAATCCCGCCGAACATATGCAGGACATAATCGAGGGGTCAGTTCGTGCACAAAATCCTGCGCCGGCAACATTTTGCAATCGTGGACGGCTGTGAGGCAGCATGGCTCAATACTTCAGCAGGGGACTTCAAACGATTTCTTGGATCCATGCCACATGGGGCTGCTGCACTATGCCTGATAAGAGGAGAGCCGACACGATAGTAGGGGGTATCCTTTGTCACCTGAGTGTGTGCCTCCCAGCGGAGGTTCGAGTTCTCCCTCGGGCATGGGTGTGTGTGTTTGTCCTTAGGATAATTTAGATTAAGTAGTGTGTAAGCTTAGGGACTGATGACCTTAGCAGTTAAGTCCCATAAGATTTCATACACATTTGGACATTTTTTTGTGTGCCTCCTTGCCCGTCCAAATCACTATTTTCCTGTTCCTGTGATGATCACGAGATATATTCGGTGAAGGCGGTAGAAAAATTTTGCGGACTTTTTAAAGACAGTTTATTGTCCGATAGTTTCAACAAGAATTTATCTGTCACCTTCCCATTGCAAGAAAGAAGTAAAACTGCAATTCCAAAGAGTCTGAGAAATCTTCAACTTCCTACTGTGGTTTTCTGGAAGTGCTTAGGATTGAACCATTGCTCCCTCCTCATGATGTGAAGATGGCTACCGAAAACCAAAGCCTGTAATTTCTTAACCAGAGGAAAAATACTCCTATCGGAGCACAAAACAATGCAAATATGTTCCTGTTCATTTAAAAGTAGGCTACCAGCTGCCTCCTTCTACTTCCCTCAGCACCTTCAAAATTATCCCAAAAATTCGAGTTTTTTTTTTTTTAATATATGCAGCTCACCTCTTACTCCCACAAGCTCGCACTGTCTCCGTCTTGCTCTCTCATATTGTTAATACCCCATTCCTTCCTTTCCATTGCTGCTCTCTTCTCACTGTCACTATCTCTCTCTTTCTCGCTGTCATTGCCGTATATTCTGTCTCTCATTATCACTGGCTCTCACCCACTTCCACTTTCTCTTCATTCGTCTCCACTGCACTCTCTCCTTCGCTCTTTTCCTGGCACTATTCTGTCTCTGCCAACTGTTCCACTGCCACTGCCACTGTGTCCATCTGTCTCTAACACACTGCCGTTGTCTCCTTCGCCCTTTATACAACAAAACCACTGTCTGCTATCTTCCAGTATTTATTGCTTTTTCGTCTCCTTGCCTCTGCCATTGTCTCCTTCTATCCCACCATATGAAGCGTGAATATGTTTCATTGCCAAAATTTTTGGTAAATTTTTTAAAAGAGGATTGAATAAGGCAGCTGGTGCTCCACTTTTCGGCCAGAGTCTTTAAAATAAACAGCAACGTATTCGCATTTTTTTGTTCTCCGATATGGGCATTTTTCCACTAATTCCCTTCTGTTCCCTGCTACAGCACGGCACGTATGTATTGCTCAGTAAAACTGAGATAGTTAACTTACGTGAAATCAATTTTACACCTCAGACCGCATTTTACATGCAAAACAATTTTTTTATGGTTTCAGTACTACAACATGGATTTCCCAGATGATAACGGGTAGACTTTACAGTATGTTTCTGCGTGCTACGTCACTTTAGAAACCACTTTTCGTCTCATGCCTGATTTTACGTGCGTATTTTATGTGTATAAGTAGGGTAACTTTGAACCCCTGTATCTCGGAAACGGATAAAAATATAAAGAAAATTTTCATGGTTGTTAGAGCAGATTTTAGGAATACATAGTAAACATTACAGTCATTTGCTGTGCACAGCCGTGTCGGAATCCGCGGTTGGGTTCCGGCATTTTTTTTTAAAAAAAAAAAGCTTTCGGGATGTTTCTCGATAATGGATAACGATTTTTGAAAATAAGGAGAGGACTGTTCAAGGTAAATTCCTAGAGAATGAACCGTTAAAATTTGAGCGATTTGTTGCGTTTATTTATTATAGATTTCGCCCCATATTGGATTTTACGTGTAGAAGTAGAGTAACTGTTAACCTCTGTATCTTGGAAACGAATGAAGATATCAAGAAAATTTTTGAGGTTGTCCGAGAATGGGATCTTAGAAATATGTCGTCAAAATTTCAGCCGTTTGCTGTGCATTACCGTCTTGGAAACCTCGGTTGGGTTTCGGTCCAATGGTGACGCCGAAAATATAGCAAAAAAAGCATTTTATGTGCGGTTTTCCGAGAAAGCACCCATGAACTAACGGTGCCTCCATACATCCCATAAAGCATACCGTAAACTACATCAAATGCAAAAAGAACCAACTGATTTTCTCCATTTGCCTAAGCAGGAGGAAGTATGTTATATTCATACTTCTGTTCTGAACTGAAAGGATAGTGACACTAAGACGATACTTTAGTTGGGTAAACAAATGGTCCCTAGCCTGAAGGCTGTCCAAAACATCTCACCCTACCTTTTTATCGCGGAATGAACATGAGCTATGGGCACCGGAAAATGCGCGTCGCTTTGTAACGTATTAGGTACGCATGCATACTGATAACAAAAAATGGTTCAAATGGGTCTGGGCACTATGGGACTTAACATCTGAGTTCATCAGTCCCCTAGAATTTAGAACTACCTAAACCTAACTAACCTAAGGACATCACACACATCCATGCCCGAGGCAGGATTCGAACCTGGGACCGTAGCGGCCGCGCGGTTCCAGACTGAAGCGCCTAGAACCGGCCGGCCACAAGGGCCTGCTACTGATAACAAATTCCGTCTACTGTCGTAATAGCAAACTTATTATATTCATTTTGAAGCTACAGTATCATCATCAGGTCTTCTGATGTTATGTGAAGATTTTCATTGCGATGTCAACGGCTCAGAAATGCATATATCTAATAAGTTATATTGTAAAGGGCAGTTTGCGAAATTGTGATGGATCATGTACCGAAGTACGGTATAATATATGAAGACTTTTATTAAAAATTATACTGTATCTTTTGTAAATTACATCCCAATGCAACTACTGTATGTTTAACACACAAAGTTTTGAAAGACGACACTGCCGATTAAAAAAAAAAAAAAAAATCTGACAGACTGCATGTACTGGGTGATTCTGCGATGATGTTACAAAACTTTCAGGGACCGTGGCCCGGAAACAAGAAATTCGAAAGTTGTAAGCGAAAATCGTTCTGATACCTCTGACAGTCGAGTATTCGTAGTGATACTATTGTTCCTATGATTGTATAATAGGCAACTGTCAGAGGAGTTATTGGACCAAAACAAAAAAAATTCCAATAAAAATGGGCTCTAAAATGCATGCCTTAAGAGCTATGTGTTCAACAGAAGAGATGTGTTTCGCAGTAGTGAAGATGAATAAGTGCTCATAGCACTCAAAGTATGTGCACTTCAGAGCCCTTATGCATGGTGAACCATGGAATATTCAGCTATCGTGACAAAGCTCGTGCACTGTTCGAAGATCGCAACATTAATTTCTTCAAAAAATTAAGTGCAATAGGCCGTCGGCCTGTCCAGGGAGCAATTCCCAAATAGCCATTCAATTCGAACGTCCGAGTCATGTTATCCAACCCCGGTGCGAGGACCCCTCTGTATTCCTTTAATGCGTCGATACTCGCAGAGAGCAGCAGCAGTATTTCTGTTGTTCTGAAAAAACAGCTTTATGAATAAAGGTCTACTCAACTTTTCCACGCACATGTTGACTGTCTGTAACAGTAATGCTCACTGATGCTTGTGTTTCACCCCTACGTCACCTTACCAGCACAGCTACCTAACTGAACATCACTTCTATGAAGTTCGGTACGTGTTGTTGTTGTTGTCTTCAGTCCTGAGACTGGTTTGATGCAGCTCTCCATGCTACTCTATCCTGTGCAAGTTTCTTCATCTCCCATTACCTACTGCAACCTACATCCTTTTGAATCTGCTTAGTGTATTCACGATTTTTACCCTCCATGCTGGCCTCCAATGCTAAAATTGTGATCCCTTGATGCCTCAGAACATGTCCTACCAATCGGTCTCTTCTTCTTATCAAGTTGTGCCACAAACCCCTCTTCTCCCCTATTCTATTCAATACCTCCTCATTAGTTATGTGATCTACCCATCTAATCTTCAGCCTTCTTCTGTAGCACCACATTTCGAAAGCTTCTATTCTCTTCTTGTCTAAGCTATTTATCGTCCATGTTTAACTTCCATACATGGTTACACTCCATACAAATACTTTCAGAAACGACTTCCTGACACTTAAAACTATACTCGATGTTAACAAATATCTTTTCTTCAGAAACGCTTTCCTTGCCATAGCCAGTCTACATTTTATATCCTCTCTACTTCGACCATCATCAGTTATTTTGCTCCCCAAATAGCAAAACTCCTTTACTGCTTTAAGTGTCTCATTTCCTAATCTAATTCCCTCAGCATCACCCCAATTAATTCGACTACATTCCATTATCCTCGTTTTGCTTTTGTTGATGTTCATCTTATATCCTCCTTTCAAGACACTGACCATTCCGTTCAACTGCTCTTCCAAGTCCTTTGCTGTCTCTGACAGAATTACAATGTCAGCGGCGAAACTCAACGTTTTTATTTCTTCTCCATGGACTTTAATACCTACTCCGAATTTTTCTTTTGTTTCCTTTACTGCTTGCTCAATATACAGATTGAATGACATCGGGGACAGGCTACAACCCTGTCTCACTCCCTTCCCAACTGCTGCTTCCCTTTCATGCCCCTCGACTGTTATAACTTCCATCTGGTTTCTGTACAAATTCTAAATAGCCTTTCGCTCCCTGTATTTTACCCCTGCCACCTTTAGAATTTGAAAGAGAGTATTCCAGTCAACATTATCAAAAGCTTTCTCTAAGTCTACAAATGCTAGAAATGTAGGTTTGCCTTTCCTTAATCTATTTTCTAAGATAAGTCGTAGGGTCAGTATTGCCTCACGTGTTCCAACATTTCTGTGGAATCCAAACTGATCTTCGCCGAGTTCGGCTTCTACCAGTTTTTCCATTCGTCTGTAAAGAATTCGTGTTAGTATTTTGCAGCTGTGACTTATTAAACTGATAGTTCGGTAATTTTCACATTTGTCAGCACCTGCTTTATTTGGAATTGGGATTATTATATTCTTCTTTAAGTCTGAGGATATTTCGCCTGTCTCATACATCTTGCTCACCAGATGGTAGAGTTTTGTCAGGACTGGCTCTCCCAAGGCTGTCAGTAGTTCTAATGGAATGTTGTCTACTCCGGGGGCCTTGTTTCGACTCAGGTCTTTCAGTGCTCTGTCAAACTCTTCACGCAGTATCGTATCTCCCATTTCATCTTCATTTACATCCTCTTCCATTTCCATAATATTGTCCTCAAGTACATTGCCCTTGTATAGATCCTCTATATACTCCTTCCACCTTTATGATGTCCCTTCTTTGCTTAGAACTGGGTTTCCATCTGAGCTCTTGATATTCATACAAGTGGCTCTCTTTTCTCCAAAGTTCTCTTTAATTTTCCTGTAGGCAGCATCAATCTTACCCCTAGAGAGATAAGCCTCTACATCCGTACATTTGTCCTCTAGCCATCCCTGCTTAGCCATTTTGCACTTTCGGTCGATCTCATTTTTGAGACGTTTGTATCCCTTTTTGCCTGCTTCATTTACTGCATTTTTATATTTTCTCCTTTCATCAATTAAATTCAATATTTCTTCTGTTACCCAAGGATTTCTACTAGCCCTCGTCTTTTTACCTACTTGATCCTCTGCTGCCTTCACTACTTCATCCCTCAGAGCTACCCGTTCTTCTTCTACTGTATTTCTTTTCCCCATTCCTGTCATTTGTTCCCTTATGCTCTCCCTGAAAGTCTGTACAACCTCTGGTTTAGTCAGTTTATCCAGGTCCCATCTCCTTAAATTGCCACCTTTTTGCAGTTTCTTCAGTTTTAATCTACAGTTCATAACCAATAGATTGTGGTCAGAGCCCACATGTGCCCCAGGAAATGTCTTACAATTTAAAACCTGGTTCCTAAATCTCTGTCTTACCATTATATAATCTATCTGATACCTTCTAGTATCTCCAGGATTCTTCCACGTATACAACGTTCTTTTATGATTCTTGAATGCTCACTGATGCTTGTGTTTCACCCCTACGTCACCGTACCAGCACAGATACCTAACTGAACATCACTCCTATGAAGTTCGGTACGTATATATGGTAAATGGTTTTCCGCCTACACTGGCTCAAGTAACTGAAGCTTACTTATAAGGGGCAATCAAATGGAAAACGGACACCTATCGCTATGGGACTATGCGATGGTTGCGTTCAGAAGCAATCACCAAACACGTTAAGTCATTTATCGCACTAGGAGACGAGACGGTCAATTCCTGTTTCGTAGAACGCCATCGGCTGCTAATGGATCCTCAACCGCACCCACTCTTGCACTTCCCCTTCTCCCTCAAGCCGTCGTTCACAAATGCCTTTTTTCAGGACACCAAAATTGTGAAAATCACACAATGAAAGACCTGGGATGCACGGAGGATGTTGCAGTGTTTCCCATCCTAAGCGCTGAAGTGTGACCTTCCGATTGGCAAAACTGGGGGGAGGAGATATCGTGCGACAGGATAATTTAGTCTGACAGCATTCCTGGGCGTTTTGACATTATGACGCGTCGCAATTTCTGCAAAAGTGTCTTCATGGCGCTGCATATTGACTGTGGTTCCACGCTCGAGGATCCCGACGAGAAGAGGGTCCCTCCAGTTGAAGAATAATGTCTTTATGAGCTTATCGGAATTTGTGTAAACGGCTTTGGATTTCTTTGGCGGGGAAATGGAATGTTTACACTGTTGGCTTTGTCTTCCGCCCTAGGGCTCAAAATTGTTTCATCACATGAGATCATGATGACAGAGGGGAGTAATGTCCGGATCAGTGGATTGGAAGGAACGGTCCAACACCCTGGCCACTCCACTCTCCAAACATTACACCCCTTGACATTTTTTTTCTGGGGCTTCAGCAAGCACAGAATCTTTATCACACCAGTTGCTGACGCCGATGAACTGAAGGCTAGGATACAAGCTGCTGTGGGTACTGTCACAGAACACATGTTACGAAATACCTGGCGGGAACTGGGATACCGCCTCGACATTCTCCGACCTACCAAGGAAGCACACGTTGAGGTTTACTAACGTAAGTGGTCTTAAAAAAAAACTAGTAACACTAAGCTATGTAACGGCATCAAATGTAATTATTATTTATATAATCAGAGCAAGACTTTGTGCTTATCTTGTATTATTGTTATTGTCCCTGTTTTGGAGTGTTAAGCACAAAACATTGCCTTGGCTAAATACGACCACTATCAAATTCGAAACTATCACTTAATTCGTAATCCCTTTTTGTACGCTTTGGAGACTGCAACTCATCGTTATACATGCATGAATCTTCAAAGTAGTACGCCAGCCAATGAGTAATTAAGCTCAAAAACAAGTGTCATGAAGAAAAAAATAAAGGGTAAATTTGGAATGATGAAAAGAAGTGCTGTTACGTATTGGTGGCATCATTTTAAAGATTTAGTAGCACCATGCAAGCGCGACAGAAATATGGACACAATTTTTTTTTTTTTTTTTCCCCACCCAGGAAGGTATTCTGTGGATTATAAAGTTTAAGCTTGGCTGTCGCGATACATTTCGTTAGGGATACTGTTTTCCTGTTGCATCACAACCGACCATTTGAGGTGATAATATTAGATTAGATCATGAATACGAGACTTCGTAATGATGTGGAACGTGTCAGGTTCATAAAAGGTGTCTATACAAGATATTACATTAGACAAAATATTACATGACACTCAATATTCTTAATTTTTTTTGGGGGGGGGGGAGGGGGGGGTTGGGAAATTACCCACTTACTACATCCAAAAATTCATCTAATGAGTAGAAGGAGTTGCCATTAAGAAATTCTTTTAATTTCCTTTTAAATGCTATATGGCTATCTGTCAGACTTTTGATGCTATTAGGTAAGTGACCAAAAACTTTTGTGGCAGCATGTAATCCCAAACACACATTAACTTTTGGTGTGTCCTTTTCCTAAGCAATCACTTCTGCTAGAGTCTCACTTCCCCGTTTTCGACAGTGCACCGTCGGACGGGGGACGGCGAGTTCCGTACTAGCTTGTCTAACGCATTTCCGTGGACTTGTAGCGAATGTGTTTCAGGATGTTTTCCAGCATTTGAAATCGAACTTCCCGTTTCTCGAAGAGTTCTGTCCCACTGATAAATGGAACTACGTGTGTGTGAATCCATATTCCACTCTCACCTTGCACGCCGCTGAACACGTGTTACAGACTTCAACTCTGCTAACCCTAGCACACGCTGCACCTTTCCCTGAGGCGTCCACGTGTTGGCTGCCAGGAGTATGTCTACCTGCTGCACGGTAAACATTTGTGCGCATGCGCCATACGACTTAGCACTGTTCATGAAATGGTGAGGATCTCATCATTGGAAAATGTCTCCATCGATTGCGTATTTACCCAACAACATAAAATGTCGAATTCTTTCGTTATAAGTAATTGTTTGTGTATACCTCTAGCCTGGACACCCTGTACTGAATACGTCATGGCAGTATCACTTCCTACTAGCAAACTCGCTTTATTTCCGATACAGGCCAATATGGCCATTGGCCTCATGGCGGCCATATTGTTGATTTCAATATTTCGTTTCTTTAAAACAGTACTTCGTTCGCTTCACGAGGTTATCTCTATAGAGTTACTATTGACTTGAAACTTCACATTCTGACATGCGGATGTATCCTCCGTTTCCTTTTATCTGGACAGATTTCCTCACTTATCTGTAATCAGTGCGCTGTTTGATTTTTGTTGCCAAACCGATATTCCGGTGCCCTTCTAGAGTTCACGGCTAGTTTCCGATATCTGTCTTGCGTCTTTCGGCCAAGCGATAATCCACTGACGGCAGCTATGGACAGAGGCGATGGAATGGGTAGGAGTACCACCACGTCGACAAGCCTTAAGAAAACCTAAATAAATACAGAACATTTTTCCTAAAGTCAAGTCTCACACTAACTTCCTACGACTGCAGCCGAAAACTTTTCGCCTAGTTGTGTACAATAAGCTGGCAAGAGCGCTGCTAGTTTAAAAGTGTTCATCCGACATCACAAAAATGTAAACACATTTGTATGTATTGTGATATTATAGATTTTTTGATTTTTTTAATGACATACATGATATCAACTATATATTATACCTACAATGTATGTTACTGACATGTGCATTAATCACGAACCTAGTTTCAAAGTTTTAATTCCATTCGTTACATACCGATGACATATGTGTCGAATGCTGACATAAACCGGAGAAGTTCTTGTCATTTTTAATCATTTTATTAACGTTGAGAACTGCTTTGTTTT